>NW_026613038.1:0-15571 GCF_029582105.1 Oenanthe melanoleuca | reverse complement strand
CAAAAAAACCCACACCAAAGCCCACTTTGGAATAATGATATAAAACAGTATTTAGCCATGATGAACATAAACAAAAGGACTTTTTTAGAAAAACAAAGGGTCTTGAAGTCTTTGGGAGGTAAAGTCTTTTTGCTCCCACTGCATTTGTTGCTCTGGAAAAGGTCCTGGTCTAGAGGAAACACCTAAATATTTCCAGAATGCAGTAAAACCCTGAATTGATAAGTTAATGTTGTTCTGTTGGTGATTTATGGCAGTAATCTCTGGTGATCTATAGTGGTAATTATTCATGGATTGATAGGGACAGTGTTGATTGCAGAAGTTCTGGTAGATGGGCAATGTCTTGGTTTTCTACTCTACAGGGTTTTCCTGGTCAGCTGAATTTGTACCTCACACTAGAATGGATCCAGTATGTTCAGTATAGGTTACCTGTAACCACAGCTGTAATGGTAACTCTAAAAATTGCTTATTCTCTGACCCTAAATTATAGTGAAAACATTCACAAGGTCATGTGAAGATCAGGACTTCCTGTGTGTCTGTGTAAGATGCATACATACTTACATCCCAGGGGAGCATTTGATTTAGTGAGAGACTTTCAAACTTAGATAAAAGGAATGTGAGGGCTTGTAAACTGGAAGGTTACACAAAGTAAATTATATTTTAATACAAAATCAGACTTGCTTTTATTTATCAAGCAAGAGTTGATGGGTTTTTATGGCCACCTGCCTGTTGGTGTTCCTCTGAAAAAAATTTGGAGGAGAAAGAACAAGTCTATGTTTCCTCTCTTGTGTAAACCTGTGATTAAAAATGTATATGAATAAGTATATTTTATAGATTGACTCCAAGAACTGAAGATATTGACAGCATCAGGACACTTGATGGATCATAATGTTGTCTAATTTACTACATTTGACTGTGGAGGTTTTTCCAAGTTACAGGGGAGAGTGTCAGGAATACAAAATAGTGAAGAGCACTACTTGGCTTACTTATATATGCTTATAAGGCATAAACTGTGGTGTAGGGATGTGCATTCACAATTCCTAGCCTGGCATGTATAACTTTCAAAAGAGAGCATGATTCACTTTAATATAGATACATTAATAGATATACATCTATTTTATAATACATATAATGTCTAATATAGATCTATATTTAACATAGGTAATAACTCTTTGTCAGATCATCATCCTAGCAATGCATTTGAGTTTCTGAGAGGCTGGAGCAGAGCTGTGTGCTTTGAAACAGTCAATATTAGTTCAGTCAACCTTTGCCAAGCACGGCCATATGTGGAACACCTAATTCTGGGTAACCCCTTCAGCTTTCTGTCACAGTTATTGCTAATGCACTATATTATTTTCCTGGACCCGTGGCTTGCCTGTGTCTCCCACAGGGCTGTAAGTGACAGCTCGGTAAAGACACTTAATGCCTTCCCGAGCTGCATGTCAGCTGTAATGCACAGTTTTGCACCTTTGTTCTGTAATGGTGGTGGTGCTCCATAGCAACCTCGGCTTCCCAGCTGTGCCGTGGGGAGGCCAACTGGGAACTATTAGAGCCCGTGGAAAATCTCCAGGAGGGATGCAAGGTGCACAAAGCGCGGCTCAGGGACGCGCTGCCTGTGCTAAGCCCTCATGAATATGCTCCAGTGTTGCCAACAGCCTGCCTTTTGACAAAATACTCTTTCCTACTGATTGGAAAGCCAGGACAAATATTAATTTATAATGTAATCAAAGGGACAGCCCAGAGTCGCTACTGTGCATGACAACTGCGAGATTTGAGGAAGAGATTTTTTCTTATGTAAATGAGAGAGTGTTAATCTGCATACAAAAGGATTTTGGAGTGAATTTAGACCAACTGCTTCCGAAAATCCCTCAAAAGAAGAGAATCCTATCCCCTTTCACTGCCTTTGAAATCTACCTAGTGTCCCATAGAAATATGTTACTTCTCCTATGAACAAAATGTAAAATTCGGTGAAAATCTCAAATTCGCATTCTACCCAATCACCCTGAAATTGCAAGATATATTGGTGTTCTAATTAAAGAAGCTAACTAATATTAATCATGTCTTAAGATACAATCAGGCTTGTTGTGTGTTACTTGCTCTTTGTGAAGCTAAATAAGATTCATTCACAAATCCATGTTTACCATTCCTGAAAATCTTTAAGCTACACCTGAAATGTAATAACATGCTTCATAGTAATTTAAGGCTTCAAATAAGTGACTATCTCAGTTTTAACACTGAGAATTAACACTAAGAATAGCCTTTGAGGGGTTTTTCTTACCAAATCTGTGTTAGCCTTGATTGCATCAAAAATTGCTGTGAGCATTGCGATGTCGTGTTTCATGATTGCAAAACTCCACAATTTTTTGGCTTGTGCTGTTCATGTGATTTCCTCCTCTGCCTGCCCCATCAAGATTTGATTTTGTATTAGCTAGCCCTGGTGTCTGAAATCATAAAAATCAGAAAGTGAAAACCCTGACATAGAAATGTCATCTACTTCAGAGCAGTCTGTAGCTAGTGTGTTGGTGATTATGGGATTATGCAGATGAAGACTTGAGAGTGTCTTCTTAATTTTAAATTTACACTTATGGTTTTAATTTTTCATTTTCTGTGGTTTGGTTTTGTTTTAAATGCATTTCTTTGTGGTAACTTTTATTTAATACAGAGAAGTTTGGGATTTTTCTTCCCTAATGTTGTGCTTACCTTTGGTTGCAACTCATGAGGCATACTGGGAGGAAACAGAGACTGAAGGTGAAATTGCTTTTTTGTTTTTAATATCAGTAATAATTCATCTGTCTGGAAGATTATATCTTGTCATAAAAAAATACAAAGGATTTTTGTCATGCCCAAGAATTTTTTTGTGTTTTTTGGGAGAAGTTATTTCCTATGGGAAACCCAAAAGTAATATAATCAATATCAGTGTTTTCCTGCCTTCTTGTCTGCAGCTGTGGAGACAGAAGAGTGCAGGGGCACTTGCTTTACTGCCTCCATTTGTAGATGTGAGTTGGCCTCAGGAGAGAGATTGACCAAAAACTGCCCACAGGTCCTGGCCCACTGTCCTTTAGATCCACCTGGTAAGGGAATGCACGCAGGTTTGTGTTGGAAGCAGATGAACAAAATGTTTGAAAAGACAAAAATGTAGAAGTTTCCTGCTTCTCACACGGCTTTACAAAATGTCAGGAATGGCTCTGTGAGACCTGTGGGCCCACTGAGCTGCACCATCCATACTGAACTCAGCAGCTGAAGGGCTTTCTGTCTATAAGGAGCACCAAACTAACCAAATATATCAAATTCCATGAACCAAAGCAATATATCTGTTTTAATAGCACATTTATGAAATGTAAATGAATTATTTGTATAGCACATGGACCACATTGGCAAATGCTGCAGTGGCCAAAATGATTAAAACATCAATTAAATACATTAGGAAAAAAACAATCTATACAAAATATAATGAGTGAAGATGCAGATTTGACCTCAGACTTAGCCAGGAACTGCTACAAGTTGGGCAGTGACATCAGAGGAGCAGTTCTGTGTACCTGAATTATTCTTGTCCTTTCTTTTCCTCACTGACTGATGTGCTCAGTGCTAAGCTAGAAAAGCTTCTGGTTTGAAGCATTCTGACTGGTTTATGGTTTTTAGATATATATGTATGTATTTATTTATTTATTTTTCAGCTGTTTCTTCCTTCTTATTTTTCAGTTAGATAGCAATTGGTTGACTATGTGGGCCAATGTTATTTCAAGTATTGCCATTAGTTTGCATAAGCCTAAAAATGATCCCTGTAAGCTCATCATTTCAGTATATAGTGGTTTTCTCCACTGCTGTTTGTTACCTAGAGGTTTAAAATTTTCATCTGAGTCAAGGGAGTTTGCTGAGTGGGGATAGTTGAGAACACAAGGTTAAATATTTTGCTGAACTGGTATTCCAGTGCTTATATTCACACCTACAATTCTTCCTAGGTTATGAGGGAACAACTAACAGCTTTTAATATGTAACCCAATTTCACAATTGTAGAACAGTAAATTTGCAGGATAATGCTTCCTGTTCATGCAAAAGCCCTTGAACAAGGGTTTACCTTCATTTGCTTTCAGATATTCTTCATGTTCTCCATTGACTCTGCATTGTTGTGGAAAAGAAGTTTGCAGGACAAGTTCCTTAGTTCAGTGTTTGGCCTGAAGTGGTTAGTGACCTTCTGCACCAGTAGTTTTGTTTTGCAAGGACTGACATGAATTTTACTTACCTTGACATGTGCAGATTAAGGAGTTCTTTGCTTCATCACCCATGAGAAGAAGCATCCTGAGAGGAGGATATTGTGTCAGCAGGTTTAGGGACATTGGAGGTCTGAGTATCTACATAAATTTTGCCACCATTTTGTTGGGTATTTTAGAATTCCAGGGTGAGGCAGTAATATGTGACAGAGAGGAAAAAAAAAAACCCTTTTGTTGTGAAATAGTTTACTTCAGCCACTTTGCAGGTTTCTTTTTTTGTCTAGATATGGTTGCTGTGAAGAATATCTGATAGTCTATTATTTCTTTGTGCAGGAATGTATGATAAAGACAAAAAAACTCTTCATCAGACAAAAAGGCACCCTAAAGCAATCCAGAGTATTGATGTTTGAGATCCGTGAGCTTGAACACAGCCAGAATTTGAATGTAATGTTAGTTTTATACTCATGTACTTGTAGAGTGGTTATGTTTTCACTTGAGATGGGAGTTAGGGGAACTTTTTAATACTGCTGTTTAAATTTAATGTTGTTTGTCTAAGCTGCTACACAGCAAGCTTTTTTTGTTAATTATGGGTAGGATTTTGATATGACCTTATCACTCAGCATACGGCAATACAGATGGAGAGTGAAGTCCCAGATGAGTGACAATGAGGAAGCGACTGGGAATGAGCAAAGCCTGCAGATGCAGAGAATGGAGGAGAAAACCATCTGCTTTAACAGTTTTCTGATGCACTCCCTTGCAGGCTGGGTGTCAGATGTCTTCTGGAAGTGTTGAGGAGAACAGCTTTATTTCCTTCCAGTTTTAGATTGTACTGAAATGTTAACCAGGTGTCCACAGTGGGAAGGAATCTGCCATCCCAAGTCAGTTATCTTCAGAATAGGCTTGCACTCTTACACTCTAACAGCTTGGCCAAAATGTCAGTGGAGACTAATGATTGTGTCCAGAGAGTTGGTTCCCCTTAAAATTTGTATTTAAGTCATGTACCTGAAAGTATCTGTATTTCTTTTTGGTGAGAGACACTCAAATTAAGGTCAGTTAAAAGCCACTCTTGCCTGTGTTCAAAAAAAGGCCAGAAGATGGAGTTTCAGCAAATGTTGCCTTGCTTGAAAATTTTATGCATGCAGAGTTATTTTCCAATATCTGGGTGCTGATAAGCATTTGGGTTGTTTTTCTTGTTTTGTTTTGTTTTTGTTTTTTGGGGTTTTTTTTTGTGTTTGTTTTTGTTGCTGTTTGTTTTCAAGACTAAATACAGCTGTGTTATTAATGTATTTAGGAAATGGAATCTGCTTCAACAAAAGTATTCATTCAATAAACATAACATTTTATTGAAATTAGATGTTTACTGAGGATACGTATAGACTGGATTTGGATCAAAAATGTATAATATCTCAGCAATCTGAGGAGTTGAAGCTGAAATTTGCAGACTGAGACTGGGATGTGGAAAGTGAAAACTTGTACTTTATTTTCCTACATTCAAAGACCACTTTTTGAGTACTCTTGAGGGTAAGAGGAAAAACTTCATCAGAAAGCAGGGTCAATTTATTTGTAACAGATGTCGGAAGCCCAAGAGCTATAGCCAAATGAGATTGGTTTTATACCCTCATCAGCTTCACTTACTAGCCAAGGTTCTTGACATGAGAGTGCATTCTCAATGATCAATTAGCTACTTTGTATTATTTGTTAATTTGCTCCCAAATGCTGTATCCAAACTGCTTCCTTTGCAGCTGCCACCATCTCCTACTTCCCTCCACCACATTCTGTGATGTATTTCAAGTATTTTGCAGCTTTGAGTGCACAGAAATATAGATGCACTGTCGAATTAATGGCATGGAGTAATATCCAGTGGCACAATGCAAGGATTAACTACAGGTTCTTTTGCTGCAGTTTGTTCGTTGGTGAGAAGATTTCCATTTCAAGCATCTCCTCAGCTTCAGCCTTCCAGATGTGGCACTGCAGCTAAGCAAAGGGTGCCCAGTCATTTCAGGCTGAACTTTTTATTGTAGGATAAATGTTACTGGCTGTTCCCTTTGGCCACTGTGGGTGGCTGTAACAGGACCAGGCCAGCCAGGGAACCCATGGTGTAAATATAGAGAGAGGGTGGGGTTTTTTTCACTATGTTGATTCTGTTCTTTATCAGCAGTTCACATTCAATTTTTTTTCATCCCCCTTCTTTTCCTTGTTATTCTACTTTTTACCCCTGTATTCCACACTGGAGATCTTTCTGCATGTGATGATTGTCCCATTATTCACCCAAATAAAAGGAAATATCTCCAATGCTCCTGGGAAATAAAAGTCAAATCTAAATGCAGGTAGTTTCCTGTTTCTCTTTTGCTTTTCCAAGGAAGTGCAAATTCTATACCTGCCTTACTGAGTAGAAATGCTGCAGGCAAGGGCCAGGCCTCCCTCCACCCTCCTCCCACCTGCTAAGGATGATCCTCAGCTGAGAAGTGACTTTGTGGTGAACCTCCCCCTCTGTGCTTTGATGTGTGGGCAGGTCAGGTCTCTATCACATGGTACAAGATTGCTGAAGCAGCCTGTTACAGGTGGTTCCATTGCAATAAAAATCAATTTACTTTTACTGCTTTGGAGCATCTTCAATTTACCCTTAATCTCTTAATTTTCTTTCTGCGCGCTTCACTTTAATTTTCTGATTGTTTATTTATTGAAATAAGACAAGGTAGCCTGAATGGTGTCAAGGAGAAATATCAAGTTCTGAAAGGGAATTGTAAATCATGGTAGGAGGAAAAAATGGGAAGAAAGAGCTGAACTTGGTCCTTATTATTTCTAATGTCATCATCCTGACTCTTGAATACAGCAGCTAATAGATTTAGCTCACACTAGTTCACACAATACATAGAAAGCTGTCAATGGCTGTTAAAAAAATAAAAGATTGATGGGAAATGTCACCTTAAGTTCAATAGGTCAGATTCTCAGCTGGTGTAAAACAAAGCTTTGTGGATTTCCACCTGTTTAAGGTCAGGCTTAATATATTCACAAATGGCTTTCTTATATTGCTGTTTTATATAGCCAGGTAACTTTCTATTTTTTTATTTTTTTTTTCTTTCTAAATTAATCTTCAATTGATGCACATCTGAAAAGCTATTAAAGATCAGCAGTGAAACAGTGTAAAAATTCAGCTCTGACATGGACTTTAATTCTTCAACCAAGTTATTAATAATTTTTGAAGAGTCAAAAAAGTGTTCCTTTCAGAGCTGTGACTTTGCCTTAACTTCATTCATTTAGGGAAATTTTGCATGGAATCTTTGTCTTTTGTGGTTCTATCTAGATGGCCTCAGGTGTGCCATTTGACCCATAGGTTCTTTGGAGACCACCCCCCCATGTTAATTTTAAAAAAATTTATGGGTCAAGCTGGTAATACTGTAGATATTTAAATTTCCATTTTTTCTTTTTTTTTTTTTTTTCCCATGAGACTTTATAAGAATTGGAAATTTGTGGGGTTTTGACATTCAAGTGTGCTTGAAAGGCAAAATACAAAAAGCAGATAATTGGCCATATTTCATTAAAAAAAAGTATATATATATATTTAGCTTGTAGACTGCAGGGCTGTATCTCTCTCCAAGTGATTACATGTGGAAATGAGAGTGCCCCTTATTTTGCTGAATAAACTGAAGGCTATTGTTTAAATGATCTCTAATGACCTTCTAAATCTTTTCTTTAGTAGCCTTCTGCTATGAATAACGACTCTGACCTCCCTGGCTTCTCTCAGGGTGTGAGGTGCTATCCAATATACCCAGGACCAGCAGGAGTCCATCCTGAAAGGAGCCCCACTGGGAGGCCTGATTTGCCCCCACACCCCTTCTTTTCCTTCTGCAATTTAAAGTGGTAACAAGCTCTTTCCTGGAGCACTGCTCCCCATGGCAGTGTGGGATATTCCCCAGCTGCAATACTGGAAATCCTTTTGCAGCAGAGTATCCCAAATTTCTTGGAATTTTCAACTGGTCTATAATATATGGTGCACTTCCATTAAAAATAATTGTTTAAGATTAGTTTGGTATTTTACCACTACTAAATGCTCAGAAATCAGTTGAGTGAGTTATATCCAGTAATATAGCACTTGATACTGTGCCCTTATATATTAGGGTACATTATTGTTAAGTTTTATGGCCTCTGAAGCTAAAACCCTCTCTTGTATTTCATTGTTTTTGAAATGGAATTGTAAAGTTTTAATATAAATTTTATATGGGCAAATTGCCCTTGCTCCTTGCGGTGCATGCAGAAAGGGGTCCCTCAGAAACATTCTTTAGAAAGTATTTATCTGGGTGCTAAGTTGTTGGGATTTTCTTGCTTTGGGTTTTTTGTTTGTTTTATACAGGTGATGCTATTTGCATTCCCATTAATGAATTCTTTGTGTAGCAGGGATTAGTCTCTGAGACTTCCATTGAAAAGCCAACAGTAGATCTTCCTTTGTGTAATCTGTCTGTAGCAGGGCAGTACAGGCATATCCTAGGCAAAGAGGTTGTTCAATAATGTCAGATGAGTCCCTGGAGCCCTGCTCTCTGTCATATTATTTTCTGCAAATGCTGACAAAAATGAAGTGAAGCATTTATTTATATTCATATGTCTATTATTATGGTAATAGAGTGGCTATTGTAGTATAAATAAGAGAATTTAAATATATGGGGTTTAACTTTAAGGCTCTTTTCTATGATTACCTCACAATTTTTTCCCCCAAAAAGGAAATGGGAACTCAGTTGGAGTTAAGAAATAATGTGCTGATTTCTGCACAAGTAAGGAAGGTAACAGTTGTAGAGATGAAAATAGTTAGACCTTTGTTGAGGGGCTGTACTGAACTGCTTCCTGCAGTTAAGTGAAATATATCCAGCAATATACAACGGGCTCTGTGCCTTCAAAGGATCCCTTAGATTGCCAATGTGTTGTGAAGCAGAAAGAGAACACAAGTTTTCTCATTCCCCAGGGAAAAGTGAGTATCCATTGTGAGCTCCATTTATTGAAGTGCATTATTGCACTCATAAAATGCTTTTTGGTTATGGTTCAAACAGAGGAGAGAGTAATTTAACCCCTAGCTTGCAGAAACACCAACACACTTAGAATCCCTGTTAAAATTAAATGTTGCAACATAAAGTGGCACCATCCTTCACTTGTAAGAGTGTCCAGATTTAATTTTAATTGCCTAGTTGACTGAAAAAATGCCTGGTTTATATGCCTCAGGTAGACCCTTTGATAAATGACATAGTATTTATTTATATATGTAGTTCTTATATATTGGTTGGGAACTCCATTTTATACTTCTTTAAAAAATCAGATTACAAAAGATAAGAAAAGCCACTAATCAGCTATTTATTTCATTTGTTTAAAAAAAATGGCAAAAGGGTGGTTTAGAATTTCTAGCCTGCTCTTGTGTGTTATATTCTACTGCTAAATCCTATATAGTCTTGCATATCCATGGAATTAACTCTGCCAAGTCCTTTAAATATGAGGAAGTGCTGTGAATCTTCCTTCCCTTTTTGCCATTCCACTTTCCTACTAGTCCATTATGCCAAGAAAGATGAATGAAAACATAGTTGTGGTTTGGGGCTACTAAATGCCTGTTATCCTTTCTTAATGATGGTTTATTTTCATGCTTCTTGCTCCTCTGTTTGGGTGTCATCCTCTCTTGGTTGCTTTGAGGATTAAGTGGCTGCTGCCTCCTTTATGTTCCTCCTAGTTTTCTGCACCTCTAGTGAATAAATAGTCACTTTGACAGTTTTGTGTCTTTTGATAGAGGGGTTGTGGGGTTCTTTTTCTCTCTAGTATATCTTTCTGTGATTTTTATAGTTCTACAATATCCATTGCCTCAGGGTATGTTCAGTAAAATCCTGCAGGAGTTTGTTGAGTCTTTAAGAGGTACCAGCTTGTTAATAATGTTACAGGAGTTGGAAAGCAAGAAAGTGTGATACTTCTAGGACAGGTTGTTCATCCTCTGTGACATTTTGGCAGATATATTGATATATAGCTTCTTTGAACTCAGTGCTTTTCCATCAGGATGAACTCTGCTTTTCTTGTTCAGTCTCAGTGCTTACAAACCTGGTGTAGGCACTGCTACTGTGTGGATATATAGATCTATAAAAATATAGCATTAGGCTTTACATCCTTGCCTTCATTTTGAATTTTAGTCTTAAAATTATTTACAACCTGTATCTCAGCTATGTGGTACAATGTATGCATTCTTTATTGTCTTTTATGTTCTCCATTTTAAGTTTCCAGCCAGCAATTTTCTGTCCCTGATCATGGGTGTCTGAAAGTGATGCACCAGTTGGAGTAATCCTACTGGATAATCAGGAAAATACATTTGACTTGGGTAAAAAAAAAAAAAAAAAGTAAAAGGAGGAAAAAAGGAAGAACTATTCAATGGAAAGCAAAAGACTCAGGGGCCTTGTTAATGAGAGAATGAACGATCATGAGAGAGAGAATATTTCACTCCTAGGTCACCAGTTCAAATGCAGACTAGCTTAATAGTGTAAGTTGTTACCATCTGACAGCTGTTCCATAATCCATGAGAAATGGGGAAATTGTCACAATCCAGTTTCTCTGGCTTCTAGCTATCCAAATGTTGACATCCTACAGACAATCATAATTTGCACAGGGATATTAATAATTTGTTTTACCCTTGCAGACACTGAAGGGGAGTATTAAAATACCAAATGTAAAGAACACTTGAACTTTCCCATTCTTTAAATATGTCTCTGTGGACAGAGTTGAAGGATATTTGAAAGCCACTGTGAGACAGAGGTATCACCTCCCCCTGCCATTTGCAGTGTTGAGTTACTTGGTAATTAAGAATAGCAAAGAGACAACATAGACCTTTCTGTAACTAAGCTTTGCTGGGTGTTTTTAATGAGTAAATATGGAGTAAAAATTCCACATTAATCTGGTATAGCAGAATAAAAATTGAAAAATTTGGAAGGCAAACAGCTTTAATATTTCCTTTGAAATCATCATCTGGAGGTGATGGTGTCAGTTCCAAGCTGTAACTTCCAAAACTTTTAGGTTATATCATTGTGTGTACAAATTATTGTTAAGAACAACATGCTTAAAAAGGTTTAGTATTTATAAATACTGTGATTTTAGCGACAAATAATTGGCTTTTTACTTTGCAATGTTTCAAATACTAAGTTAAATGTGTGTCTATATTATAAGTACCATCAGCTGACTACAAAAGTACAATTACATTGGGATTTATAGGCTTGGATTTTCATAGGCAGAATATTCCTGGACTTGATTCTGGAAGGTTAAAGAAACCTAAGCAAACACCAGGAAGATAAGTCTGTGCTGGATGCGGAAAAACAGTAGAATGAGGCATAATTTCTTTTCTTTGCTTTTTTCCACCCAGAAAAACCCCCTCAAAATAAAGCAGAAAGAAAAAATCTGCAAAAATACCCAGTCAATTATTACCCAAGTGAGGCAAAGCAATCCAAGGAAATGCTTACACACAGATCATCAGTATTACAGTTCTTGTCTGTTTTCTGGTGTTTGGTTTGGAAATAGAAGATTAAAATTTCTTTGTACAGGATTCCCTTTTTAAAATTCAAAGTGAAAATTACTGTTTATCTTCCCATATGATTTTTGTTACCTGTCTTGGAGAATTTGGCAACATGAATGTCTGTTCCATTCCTCAAACTGCAACAATATTAACAGCTTAAAATTTGCTTTAAGCCTTCACAATTGTTTTAAATTAGGTTACTTTATCAGTTTTCTTGCAATGCCAAGCATCTGTACATTCTGGTTACTTCATCAGGCCTTGTAAGTGTTCAATGTTTTGTGAGGTTCAGACTGGTACTCTATGAGAAGTAGATCCATGTAGGTTTATTTTTCTCTTTGGTGCATCTTGTAAAGCCTCTTCATGTTCAAGCAAGCCCAACCCAGCTGCTAGGAATAGGGAAATGTAATTTGAAGAGGTTTTGGCTGTTAGAAAACATAAATGATGCATAGAACTGATATATTTGTGAGGGAAAATTACATCTATCTCAAATGGCAGAGCACATCTTAGCAGCTGCTCTTTGTGTGTAATTAGAAGCCAGATGTGGTAGAAACCTGGGCATTCAACAGGAGTTAACAACAGGCATTAAAAACTTTGTCAAAATAAAAAATGCTGCCAATACCTTATCAGGAATTGGAAATTAGAGATCATAAATAAATTTGATTTAGCCATGCTGCCTTTCATTAATCACATTTAATTGTTTGTATAAATGTCAACAGTTGTAGTCTCTTGGCATTTTCTTGAACTGCCATAATGAAGTATTTATTTTGAAGTAGCATGTTTTTCTGCATATAATGAGAATTTTACGCTTTTTTTTTTTTTTTTTTGCTCCTCAAACACCTCCTTATGTGGCACTTATACCATTTAGTTAATTTTATTTTTTTAGGGACATATTCTTGGAAGGATCTGCCTTTTAATGTCTTTGGATCAGAAGACTAAATAATTACTTCTTTAAAAATTATTGCAGCTTTCAAACTGAATATACAAACTAGATTCCCACTGTATGTATGAAACAATTATTTTCTTACAATTTGTAAGTGACCTAAGTTTAGTTGAAAACAGGATCTAAAGTGAAAATAGCTGATGATCAGTAAATAGAAGAGTTTCTTTCTCCCAGGCATTTCTACCTAAAGCTGGAGAGACAAAACAGACAAAGAAAACTAATCGCTGTCTGCTTATTTCAAGTGGCTCTCTGATTTTACTGTTGATTAAATTTTCAAGATGCAAACTCAGTTCTTTATGATGTGATCAGTCTGATATACAGGCACCTGGTGGAATTGCTGATTTGTTGTTTACTGTAATTTGGAGAACTGCACAAGTAACTACATGCTGTACATTTTTTTAATTTACCCTTTTGGTTTGTTGCCACTTTCATCAAAAGTGCAAATTTTCTTTGTAGCTCAAACTTGTCAATGAAAAAAAATAGCAAAAGAATTAATTTCAACTCTTCATGTGAAAAGTAAAGTAGTTTTCAGGTATATCAGTTTTTCATAGCTACCAGCTGGGGGTTGAGGATGTGTTTCAGATGTGCCTTTCTCAAATTTGTCTTGCAGAAGTGGAAATTTTTTTGGCATAGGCCTAATGGTTCATGTACTGAAGATTTAAATTAATTCTTCTCTTTATCAGTTGTAAGCCTGACATAATTTCATTCTTCTTTTTGCATAAAAATATTAGTAAAGGACTTTTCTAAGTAAAGCTGGTTTTAAAACAAATTTTAAATAACTTTCCCTAGAATTATTAATTCTTTACTTCTTTTTGAGTGACTTTTTTATGCTGATCTAAAAAAGAACTAGAAACTAAGGGCAAGTCTCTTCTTCATTCTCTTTCTGAAATTACTTACCCAAATGGCATGTCTGTAATCATAAATAAGATGTAGGCTTTATGGGAAGATATAAAGTCCTTTACATTTAATTATTTAAGCAAGGCTTAAAATATGAAGTTATATTTCTCCACATTTTTTTATATAGACAGTAATAAAATGAGCCCTGCAATATGGGAAGAGGAGAAAATACTACTGCAGCTTAATGTAAGTCAGTGATTTGTAGGTCAAATACAGCAATGGGGTGCCTAAGCTTTTTTTGACAATGAAAAACAGCTTGAAAAAAACACTGAGTCAATGCTATGCAGCAAATGCTTTTATTAATAATTAGTTTTATTAAACTCAATATCTGACTCCACTGAATATCTAAGATTTTGTTGCTAAAAAGCTTGCAGTGATAGGTATAGATTTTGATTTGTCTCATTGCAGCTTCCTTGCAGAATTAAGGATGATGGCAAAAATGAATTGGTGTCTGTCACTAGCATAAAATATTCCTTTGAAACATTATTTGACTTTTTTTTTTTTTTTTTTTTTTTTTGGGGGGGGGTGGTGGGGAGTGGAAACGTGATTTAGTCCATTTGTATGGAAATCAAGCATGTTTTTCCAGGTTTTTGTTTGTCCTGTCACAACCCAGTCCTGACAGGTCTAATTCTGAATACAGTCTCATCCTTCCAAAATAGATGTTATTTGGCAGGTGCCTGGTCCAGCCTTCCCTACCTGCAGTTTTGACAGCATGAGGGAGAGTTGGTTTTCCCAGAGATCTGATGTGTGGCACATAAATCTTGTTTTGAAGGATCCAGAAGGGGGAAAAAGGAGTCAGGTTTACTTATTTTAGTTTAGCAGCTATTACCAGGGGGAAATAAAGCTGTTAAATATAGAATATATTCACCTATTCGGTACATTTTTACTGCTATTTCCTTGCCAGTTTGGTGCTTGGTTTAAACAGAAGTTAAAACTACATTCAGATGTATCTGTTTCATGGGATTTGAGAGAAATTCTGGCTACAAGTGAACTTCCATATACTTCTATGGAAAGCAAGCTGCAAATCTAGTATGGAGAGTTCTTTAGGTAAATGCTGTGTGATATTTTAGAAATATGGAATCCTTTTTTTTATTTTTCATGTGAAGCTATCAGCATGCAGATAAAATTTTGAGAAGGATGTTTGCCTAGTATTTTGCAATGAAGTCGAGCAGCCAGGCAGAGTGGGATGGACTGGAAATTCATTATTGAGTTCTGCCCACTATGTAAAGTGGACTCTGAATTTTTAAAATTCTCTCTTTAAGAAACCTCTTAAGACCAAGCATGTCTGAGTGTGGCAGTGTGATACATGGTGCTGAACACCCTGTGGGGTGTGATGGAGCTCACTTCTGCTTCAGCCTGGTGAAGTATAGAACAGGAGCTCACAAACACAACAACATGAAAAAAGTGAGAGCCTGTGGCTTATCTTATCATAGATGATAAGAACTATGTGAACAGAGCAGAAAACCTGACAGCTCTCATGCAAAGAGGAAACCAGTGGTGCTTCTAGTTATCTGTATGGCCAAAGTCTCTTCTAACAGTGCAGAAAAGCCCATGTGGTGTGGAGATAACACTGTACACAGTATTAAAAAAAAAATACTGTGAAAACTGTGAATAATGAAGATATGGTTGTCCAGTATTTGTATCTACTGTGTTGCATTCCAAATCAAATAGGCAAAGACAGACATTGCAGCATACAGTTAACACCACTGGAAATTGAAAAGAATTTTGTACCTTGAATAGCTGAAGGAAATGATTGTTAAAGAGCAGAAATTGCAAGCTGAAATAAGCTGAAAACAGGGAATAAATTATAGTTCTTCACCTGCCTCAATCAAAGCATACAATGAATCTTGCATTTCCTGATTGAAATTCAGGCTATTCTTTTTGAATAGTTTGAGGCTTAATTTAATGGAAGCACTGCATAGTGTAGATTGGATAGTGCTTCTCTCAATCTCTTTTGCTGCATTCAACTTTTCTTTTGTAATTTATGTATTTACAGATAAAACAAAGATT
>NW_026613037.1:0-15789 GCF_029582105.1 Oenanthe melanoleuca | reverse complement strand
ATCGCCAGCCGCGATCGGAGGGGAATGTAAACACAGACGGATGGGTGGAAATGCCGCGGCACAGGGACATCCTCGCTGGGATGGGGTCCATCATCATCCCGTCCTTGTCGGGGCTGGAGTGGGGTCCCCAGGCCTCCAAGGGGGCTGGGGATGAGCCTTCCCAGACTGGAGGTGATGGATGGGGCAAGATGAAAGCTGCCAGCCCGCCAGGCAGGAGTTTATCCTTCCCTCGCCTTATTTGCTTCTCGTTTCAGCAAGCCTTCTTGTAATCACAGTCCAGCCGGGATTGGTGGAAGTGGGGCCGGTGAGGGCAGGAGCTGCCCCTGAGATCCCCCAGGCTGCTCTCATACCAAGGACAGGAGCATTGCATGACTTATAAAACACGTTTTCTTCCCCAGGACCTTCCAGCAGAGTGAATCCTTCCCCATCCCTGAGCCATCCCTGCTCAGCTCCCAGGGATTCAAATCAGGTCAGGAGCAAAGACAGTGCTGATGGAGAGACGGACACCTCGGAGAGGCACTTCTGCTCCCGATTTAGAAGGCAATAATGCGATAACTTCGTATCACATGAGGATGACAAAGGGCTTTCCAGCCCGGGGAGCTGCCCATGGAATGGGCCGATAAAATGCCCTGGAGAGGAACGCACTATAATCGGAGTGTAGGTAGTGAGGGTGGGAGAACACCCAACCCTCTTCCTTGCCTGCAGGCAGCTCCAGGGCAGCTGGAGCTCATTCAGGAACAGGAGTATCCCTGTCCCTGTCCCTGTCCCTGTCCCTGTCCATGTCCCTGTCCCTGTCCGAGAGCCCCGGGCTCCAGCAGGCACCGAGGTGGTGACACGGGGTAGGGCTGGCCCTGCTCTGCCCAGCCAGGATGTGCCCTTAAACCCCGACCTTCCCCCGGTCCTTGACCCCAACACGGTCCATTCTCCAGCAGCAGGAGGAGGAGGAAATGGCAGTGGCCGCCTCTCTGGGTTGGGGGTCACTGCTGATGTCATTCATGCCGGAAATGTTATTTTCCTGCCCAGTGCCCACTAATCGATCCAGCAGCTGGCACAGAGTGAGAGCTGCCTGCCTGGCACCAGAGCCTGCCCGGGCTCCGGGGGGCTCTTGGGGGCACCACAGCCTGCCCGGGCTCCTGGGGGCTCTTGGGGGTACCACAGCCTGCCCGGGTTCCTGGGGGCTCTTGGGGGTACCACACCCTGCCCGGGCTCCGGGGAGTTCTTGGGGGCACCACAGCCTGCCTGGGGTCCCACAGCACCTTGAGGGTACAAACACCCCCGTCCATACCCCAGCCTGGCAGGACACCACTGCCCCGGACACCGAAATGCTGTTCCATAGAAAATGCTCGGAGATCCCCTGGGGACCCGCAGCACCCAGGGAGACACCGCAGAGATGAAGGTGGCTCTGGCCGGGGGTCCGGAGCCGTGCGTGACTGCCGAGCTCCATCTGTTGGAGCCGGGGCGATGGTTTGGGCTGGCGGGGCGATAGTTTGGGCGGGCAGGGGCGATGGTTTGGGCAGCCAGGGCGATGGTTTGGGCAGCCAGGGCGATGGTTTGGGCTGGCAGGGGCGATGGTTTGGGCAGCCAGGGCGATGGTTTGGGCTGGCGGGGCGATGGTTTGGGCTGGCGGGGAGATGGTTTGGACGGGCAGGGGCGATGGTTTGGGCTGGCGGGGCGATGGTTTGGGCTGGCGGGGCGATGGTTTGGGCGGGCAGGGGTGATGGTCTGGGCTGGCTGTGCCCCACAGCCGTCTGGACCAGAGGAGCAGTCCCAGACTGCTCAGGGACAGTCACTGCCACCGCCTGGGTGAGCCCGCGGTGCTGCAGCTGCCGAAACGCTGCTGGCATCTGCTGGCGCCTGTGCCGGCATGTGCGCTGGAATCCAGCCTGGCTCCCGGCATCGCGGCCGTCAGCAGATGTCAGCACTGGACCGGTGTCCGCTGAGGGCCAGCAGAGCCCTGCGGCCAGGGCTGGGGGAGCAGGGAAGGGATGAAGGGCTTTTTCTACTCGTGAGCAGGGTGGTCCCAAGGATGCTCTGACGGGCTTCATGCCAGGGTTCCATCCCTGGGTTCCCCTTCCCAGCCCAGGGGGCCCGCCCAGCCGGCCCTGCTCCGCTCCCACTGCACTTCAGCTTCTCTATAAATCCTTTATTTCACAAAGTATTAAGACAAACGCAATTTTTCCACCGCTCCAGGCCCGGGCAGCCCCACCGGAGCATCCCTGGGGACGCGGCGGGGGGGGCGCGGGACCCGTGTGTGGCCCCGCGTTTGTTCCCGGCCCCTCTGGGGAGGCAAAGCCATTTGGGATGGGGCAGACATCTGTCCCAGCCGCGTTCCCACGGGGACATCCCGGACCTCCCGGGGAGGCCAAGGAGGGCAGCGCTGCCAACACCCCGGGACTCTGCGGTGTTACCAAAATCGGGGGGCACAGGCCGGGGAGGTGCCTTCGAGGGAGAAAAGGGTAGGAAAATGGGAGAAAAAAGGGAGGAAAAAAATAAAGGAAAAGGGGAGAAAAAAGAGGAGGAAAAGGGGAGGAAAAGGGGAGGAAAAGGGAAGAAAAAAGCGGAGGAAAAGGAGACGGGTCGGGGGTCCCGCCCAGACCCCGCCCATTGACAGCCAAGCCCCGCCCTAGTTAAACCCCGCCCCGCCTATTAGCATAACACCGCCCATTTCGGACAAACCCCGCCCATAAACATGTGAGCTCCGCCCGCCCCGGGCCCCGCCCCGCCCCGCCCCGCCCCGTTCCCTCGGCGGGAGGGCCGGGAGGGGCGGAACGGGCGGGGCCCGGGCCGGAAGCGGCGGGAGGCGGCGGCGGCAGTGCCGCTCCTGCTCCCGGTGCCCGCGCGGTCCCGTCATGTCGGGCCGCTGCTGCCACGGGCAGACGCCCAGTCGCGACATCCCGGGCCCCGGCAAGTGCCTCGCCCTGCCCGACGGGGCCCCGCTGCCGCCCGGCGACTACAGCACCACGCCGGGGGGCACCGTGTTCGGGACCACGCCGGGCGGTGAGCGCCGGGCCGGCCGGGGAGGGCGGGAGGGAGGGCGGGCGGCCTGGGGGGCTCGGTTTGAGTGAGGCTCTGCAGGGCCGGGGCAGCGCTCCGCTGTGTCCCGGAGAAGCACCGGGAGCCCCGCGTGTCCCCGATAATCACCGGGAGCCCCCGCGTGTCCCGGAGAAGCACCGGGAGCCCCCGCCTGTCCCGGACTCGGTGGAGGTTTGGGGGCCCGGGCACCGGGACGGCGCCTGCCGAGGGTCCGGGCACGGCAGCGCCTCGGGAGCCTCGCGGGGAGCAGTCTCGGCCTCCCCGTGGCTACTGATTAATTCTCATCTCTAATATTTGCTGTTTTCTCTGGCAGTCAGCAAACCTTGGGGCCTATTTCTTTATTCCTAATCCCAAATTGTGGAGGCACCCTGCTCTGCTGCTGCAGACACACCATGGGCTGGTTCCTTGTTCCCTCTTTGTCTGCTGCCAGGTCCTGGGCAGCCTCAGAGCTGCCAGGAGAGGAATCTGCCGGGATTTAGTCCTCAAGTGAGAGTAATAAACTGGTTATGCTAAGGGTTCGTGTCCCCATCTCCTCCCTGGAGTGCATTTTTGGCACTGTGGCCGCAGTTGCAGGTGGTGGCCCCTGGCACGGGCGGTGTGGGGAATTCCAGCTGCCCCTCAGCCGGGTTTGCGGTGATTCCTTTCCCACACGTTGGAGGATTTCCCCCATCACACCTGTCCGGGTGGCTGCGAGCAGCAGGAATGCTGAATCCAGAAGAACAAACTGTGGGACGGGATGGAGAGTTTGTTGTTCCCTCGCGTCTACCGCAGGATCCCAGGGGTTAAAATTCGGAGAGAAGGGGAAGTGACACTGCTGACTCACCGGGCTGGGTGAGCGCAGAGGAGCTGAGGTTTTGGCTGTTTTGGCCGGGTGTTCCCTCCCCCGAAAGCGGCAAATCTCCAGCAGCACCTGCAGAGGTGCGGGAGGCTCGGCCGCCGTGAGTAACGCGGCAGAAATGAGCAATTAGCAATATGTAATGGGCGCTCCGGGGCTGGCAGCCCTTGTCCCGGGCAGGGCTGGGTGTCTGCAGCGGGACGAGAGGCTGGGCAGCGTTTATGGCCGGGGTGTGCCCGCCTGGCTGTGCCAGCCTGCCCGGGGACAGCGTGTTTGGGACACCGAGTGCTGCCCGGCCCTGCTGCGGTGCTGAGGGCAGGGAGGGTTCAGAGCTGCTGGAGGACACACACGGGGCTGTGTGTCTGTCCTTGTGGGACTGGCAGGGAGCAGAGCATCCCTGGTGTGCGGGTTTTCCTGCTGAACGCCCCCAACAGCCCCGGGGAGCTGCCTGTGACAGCCCAGGCTGGCTGTCCTCCCCTGGTGTCCTGCCCTGGTGTCCTGCCCCATCTCCCCACACACCCCTGCCTGTCCTCCCCTGATGTCCTGCCCTGGTGTCCTGCCCCATCTCCCCACACACCCCTGCCTGTCCTCCCCTGGTGTCCTGCCCTGGCTGTCCTGCCCCAGCTCTGCACACACCCCTGGCTTTCAGAAGCTCTGGCCATGAAGCTGTTGGAGGAAATGGAAGCTCCCAGTGCTGCATTTCCAGGAATCTCTGTCCTCATCCTCCTCCTCTGTGAGCTTCCCAGGAATTTAACACCCCTCTCCCAGCCAGCTGAACTGCTGGGTTGGAGCCTCCTCCCAAAACAACTCCAAAATCATCAGTGAAAAGTTTTTCAGTGTTTTGAGAACTCCCTGGCAGAATTTCATTGGAGCACAACAGCTGGACGTGTTATTTTATGTATTTATTTTATATTTATGGTGTTCAAACCAAAGGGAGTTGATTGTTCCAGGACAGATGGTGGCAGGAGCTGTTTGCCCACACGTGTGTACTTTAGTTAACACTTTTGGGGAGGGCACAAGGACAAGTCCCTTTCCCTCTGGACATACCTGATCCAGAGGAGTGTGCAGCCTCCTCTTGGGAAGCAAACTCTGTTTTCCAGCACTTGCTGGGTTAAGCTGTGGGCTTTTTGGAGGGATCCCTTTTCTGCCTGTGGTTTTTGGGCATTTTCCATGAAATTCTTTCATAAGGAACAGGGTGTTCAGTGGTGTTCCTAGAAATCCATGCCTGGAGGCTCAGTGTTTTCAGAGCTGGGAGGTTCCTGGTTAACCCTTGGTGCATTTTCCATCTGTGTAAGCCTTGAGCAAGGTGTGTGGAAGTGCTGCTCTGCCAAGGGAAGTGTCCAGCAGCAATTCCCACTGGGCAGCGCTCAGGGACACAGCCCTGCCCTATCCTGTCCCCTGGTGTGTGCCCACCTGCAGCTTTCAGCCCAGTTCTGGTCATGAGTGCAAATTAAACTCAATTTTCTGTTTGCTTCGTGGGCTGGTGTAACCCTGAGCGAGGTGGAGGGGGCTGGATGTGCTGCTCCCAGCCCCTGTCTGGGGTTTGGAGCCCTGTGCAGTGTTTGGGGACCTGATGTCTCACCCTTCATGGCAGGTACAGTGTCTGTTCCTGGGATTCTGTAAGGAAATCCAGGCTGGGCAGTGAAGGGCTGCATCACGTTAGCACTTAAATACCCAGCCCTGAGTGGTTTGGATTGCAAGGCACCTCAAAGACCTCGGAGTTCCCTGGGCTGGGCAGGGGGGCTGACGTGTCCCTGTCCCCTCCAGGTACCAGGATTATTTATGACCGCCAGTTTTTGATGGAATGCCGCAATTCCCCGGTTGCCAAAACTCCTCCCTCCGACCTTCCCGACATTCCAGGCGTGACCAGCCCCAGCGGGGAGGAGCTGAAGCTTGAAAACCACCACGTCCAAAGCTGTGAGGAGAAAGTGAGCACAGGTCAGTGCAAAACCCCAGCAGCCTGTGAGGTGCACTGCTGGTTCCTAGAAATCCCAGAGCTGGAACGGAGCCAGGAGAGTCCCAGGAACTGGGGACAGCTCTCCAGTAACTTCTTGGAAAGTCACAGTGTGCTCAGTGTCACAGGGAACAAGGTCCTTGCAGTGGTTTGATCCTGCTGTGGGCCCCAGCAATGGCACTTTGGCAGTTACTGGGTGTAATTTGATATAATTCCCATTAATTCAGCATTTGGGAAGCTGCTGTTGGATTAGGAGCCCTGTGGAGAGCAGAGGTGCAGCTGCTGCTGCCTCTCCCTGAGCTGGGCTGTGCTGCAGCTGCTTGGAGTTTCAAGTTACAATTCAGAGCAGGCTTTACTTGAGTTTTTAATATCAGCCTGAGTTGTAAATTCCTCCTGCCTGTTTCTGACCCTGTTTTGTGACAGGGACCCTTCACTGAGGCTGCTGCAGCACGAGCCAATGTGACCCTTGAAGAATTGTTTTTAAAGTTATTTGAGGTTATTTCTTGAAGCAACCTGAACCTACCAAGTGCAAGCATTTCTCTCTAAAAATAAAGATCTGAAGGCTCTTGATGTGTTCTTGCTCCAAGTAAAACCTTTCCAGAGTCAGGTTTGCCTCATGCCTGACACACTGTTGTGACCTGGAGTGGCTCCCTGGACTCCCTGGCACCCTGAAATGTAGGCTGGCTGCTGGGTTGTGACTGTCCCAGAGAATCCCTGTCCTCAGGAGCAGCCTGGCTGCCCTTGCTGGTTCCTGCCAGGCTGTGGGAGCAGCCCTTGGGATAATGAGTGTGAAATGTGCCTGGCTGCGTTTGTACCAGGGATTGTCCTCAGTGTGGTTCTTTACATTCCTGCTCACAAGGACATTCCAGGGGTAAGAATAAATTATTTAAACAGCATTTTCTCTACCTCTGCTCTGGTATGTCTGAAGGAGATCCCCCAGCACTGACACCTTTACCAGAGCTTCACAAGATGATTTTCACACCACTCTGATGCCTGAATGCAGATTTCAAGCACAAACGACCCCATTTCTGAAGCATAGCTTCTCCTTCACTAAAGTCTTTGGTATTTAATGTGGAACTCTGAGCACTCACCTGTGGTTTTGTCCTTCCCAGCAGGTGAGGAAGAGCAGTTTGACATGGACATCTAAGACACCTGCCTGGGGAGTGCTGGTCCAGTGAAGCACCAGAACTTGTGAGGATTCCCACCAGCCAGGCTCACAGCAGCTATGCCTTGAGTGCCTTCCTGCTCCTGGGAGAGGCAGATTCCCTCGGGGGAGCAGAGCAGTCCTGTTCCAGGGGCTGGGTCTCAGGATGCTGCAGGAGACACTCTCCCCCTTGGTTTCAGTTCCAGTTTTATGCTTTTGTTAATCATTTTAATACTGTAAGACTTACAGGAATGCAATATAAGGGAGAAATAAAAATCATGTGGAGTCTCCTGGTGTGGAGATGAATGCAATAAATGTGGCTTCTGTTCCTTATTTCAGCAAGAAACTGCCAGCCTGAGGTGTTAAAATTAAAATGGTCCCCCCTGTGCTGCTGGAGCTGGGCCAAAATCCCTGGTCCCACCTGTCCCTGGGAGAAGTTTTGGTCTTCCAGATCTGCCCCCAGAATAGTGACAAAAACAGTCCCCTGAGTGCTTCCAGAAGGCTCTGTCACAAGCTGTGTTCTCTTGCAAGGGCCAGGTTTGGGCTGCAGGTGGAAATAGTTGGGATCAGTTCAGCTGGAGGCACTTGGAGGGCTCCTGACTGCCCTGCCAGGGAACTCTGGGGAAGAGGGCTTCACAGGGAGGTCAGAAACAAAGTCACTCTGGGTTTGAGATGAGAATTTTCATGAGAGGAAGTTAATTTTGCTGTGGGAAGGTTCTGTTTGGGTCCCCAGAGCAAAATATCTTCATTGTTAGCCTCAGTGAGGTTTGATAAATGTGGTCTGGACAGTCTGTAAGACACTGCTGAGTTACTGCTGGGGGGTGGAGGCACCTCAAAGGAGGAGAATCCATGAGGGGCACAGCCTGAACTTCAGACTTCCCAAACCACAAGGAGTGTCTGTGCAAATCAGGTTTGGTAGATAGCATTTAAATACCTGCTAATGAAGCTCAGTGGTGACATTATGATATGCAAACCCTAATAATGAGTAACAGAACAAAGCAATTGCTGCAGATAAACCTGCATTTCTCCAAGATAAGGCTTAAGGGTTTCTCTGAAACCTTAATGGGAACAAATCCAAATTCATTGCCCTTAGGTGTGACTTTATCAGTCTCTGCATCAGTTAGGTTCTGAGGATGGTTTAGAGAGGAGCTGCAGCAGCTGGGACTGACTTTTTTTCTGTGCTAAATTGGCAGTTTTGGTTTAAAATGGCACAGCTGGACTGTGGTGCAGCTGCAGTTTTTGGTTTAGGAAAACTTCCCATGTTGATGGTAATTTCCCCAAAGTTCCCCTGTTTTGGGGAAGACTGAAATAGCCATGGCAGGCTGGGCAGGGATGAATCCCTGTGCTTGTGCTGGGCTCACCTGCTCTGCCCTAACCAAATGTTCAGAATTACTGCTCCAGCGTGGGTTTGCAGTGGGAAGGGATGGATGGATGGATGGATGGATGGATGGATGGATGGATGGATGGAACCCCAGGTGAGCAGGTTTCCTGGACAGGCACCTCAGCAGGGTCAGGTGTTCTGTGTGTCTGGACAGTGTCCCACTGTGTCACCCACTGTGTCACCCAGGACTGTGGTTTTGGAGGGAGGCATGGGCTGGTGGCCCTGGGATCCCCAGAGGTGCCATCCCAAGCTGAGGGCTGCATACCCAGGCAGTTTGGGGGAGGAACGAGCTGATTTCAGGGCTTTGGTGTCGGTACAAAAGCGGCTGCCGGGTTTTGGGTTTTGGGGGTGTCAGGTATTACAGGTAATGCTCTTAAATGCCATTCCCTCCCACCTGCAGGAGTGGTACCACGTGCTGGAGGTGTTAAGTGCTTTGTCTGTGTCCCGGCAGCTTTGGCAGCTTTGCATCGGTATCTGCTGCTTATGCAGACCCGGGGCAGCATCAAAGCACCAGGTGCCTCCGACACTGATAGTTCAGAGGGAGGGAGGAAACCCTGTGAAACACCTGGCCAGGTGCGACCAGGGGTCCTGCTGGGTTCCTGGTGCAGGGCCCCGGGGCCATGGGCACATCAGGACCGTGGTGGGGGGCAGAGAGCAAAGCAGGGGATGTGATGAGGAGGTGTGACACTCAGGGACATCTGCTCTGGTGCAATTTGTCCTGAGCCCATTCCTTAAACCTTTTCACCCGTGGTGTGGGACCAAGTGGTCTCAGCATCCCATTGCTCTGGTCCTTCACCCTTCACTCCCTCCCTCCCTCACACCTCCAGCTGCTGCATCCTTCAGCCAGGCAATTTAGGATCCACCTCCCACATGCATTCATGTTTGCAGCTCTACAATCTTGCCCGAGCCTTGCAAGGAGCAGCTCAGCATTCCAGGGCACATCCCTGCTTCCCCCAGGTCTGTTCCTCACCCAACATTTGCACTCCCAGGCTGAGGAGCTGCTTTTTGCACGGGCTGAGCCCCGTTGTACACAGTGGGAGGGAGGGAGGGAGGCAGTCGTGGGTGGCTGAGGCACAGCTGGGATGCTCCGGGGAGGTCCAGGGACAAGTTGGCTTTGTCCTTGCATTTCCCATCCCAGCCCCTTTTTGTCTCAAGCAGGCAGAGACACACCCGGTGTCCCTGTGTCCTACCCCGTGTCCCTGTGCCCTGCTCTGTGTCCCAGCCACGGGACAAACACCACCTGCCCGACCCAGCTGGTGCTCTAATGCACCATTTGTACAAATATCACCCTCGGCCTGTGATAAGACCCCTTGGCCTGTTTGTTCTCACTTTTTCCTTTATGTGTGTCCAAAGTAATCTGTGCCTGGAGTCCCCCTGGCCAAGCCAGCCCTTCCCAGAGCAGAACCTGCCAGCTCCCCCAGGCCTGGGGTGCTGAAGGGTCCTTTGCAGGACTGGGGCTGTTCCCTCACTTTATTGTCCGGTGTGTTTGGGCTCCCTCTGTCCCCCAGCCGATGTAGATTGGGGCAGGAGCAGGGCCAGAGCTCTCCCTGCTCAGTTCAGGTCTCCCCTCACAGCCCCGGCCTGGCAGAGCCCGGCTCGCCAGCACATCCTCGCCTAAACCCGACTTTATTGTCATTGTCCACACTTTGATGTTTTCCTTACAGCCCTGGAATCCCAGCCCTTATTTTTCCACCCTGCTCTTCCCAGGGAACGGCTGCTGCCTCCCCCTGCCCCGCCACCACTTCTGAACCCACTGAAGATTCCAGGCAGGGTGATGGAGGGGCAGAGATGGCAGAGATACAGCCCGGGCGGGGCACGGGGGGTGGGGGCCGTGGGGAGAGAATCTTCACTTCTGAACCGTTTGTGAGCAGGAATAGAGAAACTGTAGAGAAAGAGGCAAAAGAATGTAACTTTACATCACCCAGAGCTCCGAGAGAGCGCAGGTTCCTGCTTTGCCTCCTGCCGGGGGTCAGCCCCGCGCCCCCGGCCCTCCCTTGACAGCTCCTGCAAATGACCCTCTAATGACGGGATGGTCCCAGTGTGAAAGCTGTCGGAACATGTGAGCGGCCCCGGGGAGGCTCTGCTGGGGCGGGGGAGCACCAGACACGCTTTGTTTATCCGCCGGCCGGGATGTGGATTGGGGATAATCAGCCTGGGCTGGGATGTGGAATGGGGGCTGCTGCTCCCAGGAGGGGCGGGATGGGGGTGGCCCCTGTCCCTGTCCCTGTCCCTGTCCCTGTCCCTGTCCCTGTCCCGTCCTACGCAGCCACCAGGGCCACCCGCAGGTCCCTCCCGTCCCCTCTGCTGCGGGGCGGAGGATGCCACCAGCGGGTCCCCACGCGTGTGTTGTGTCGCAGCTCGGTCAGTCCGGGACCCCTCGGTCAGTCCGGGACCCCTCGGTCAGTCCCGGGACCCCTCGGTCAGTCCCAGGACAGCTCGGTCAGTCCCGGGGACAGCTCGGTCAGTCCCAGCTCGGTCAATCCCAGCTCGGTCAGTCCCGGGGACAGCTCGGTCAATCCCAGCTCGGTCAGTCCGGGACAGCTCTGTCAGTCCCGGGGGAGCTCGGTCTGTCCCAGGACAGCTCGGTCAGTGCCGGGACAGCTCGGTCAGTGCCGGGGACCTCTCGGTCAGTCCCGGGGACCTCTCGGTCAGTGCTGGGGACAGCTCGGTCAGTCCCGGGGGGAGCTCGGTCAGTCCCGGGGTCCGATCCTCGTGCGGGAGGACACGGTCACCCCAGGGCACTCGGGAGCCCCCAGCCCCATTACTGCTCCGGGTCGGTCACCCAAAGGAGTCGCCTGCACCGAATGGCTTCGAATTCATTGCTCGTACAGGGCACGGCTCTTCCCTTATCTCCGAGGGGTAAATAAAGGAGGAAAATCCCTTTAGCCTCCCCTTCCATGCCTGCAGGTGCCTCCCTTGCTCTTAAGCAATCCCTCATCGGGGTGGGAACAGCTTCGTCCTAATCTCACGGGAGCTTTGGAGCTTTCCAGCATCTTTTGCGCAGTAGAGCATCTTTTGCTCCGGTAGTTTCAGGAGCAGCCAGAGCCCACCTGCTCTCGGAGCAGCTGCAGCCAGAGCAGGCAGGAGTTCTGGATGCAACAGATGGGACACAGAGAAGGGGACACTCACACCCTGGCAGACCATCAACAGCAAGAATCAGCAGACTCCAACGGGCATTTTAAACATATATAATTTATTGATGAACATAATATATTGAACAGCTGTGACCTTTTCACTACCACCCCATCCAGCGAGGGGGAAAAGGTTTGAGCAGGGCTGTGGTTACTTGTTTGTAACAGCTGCCCACCTGGATCTGCCAGATGGGGTTCTGGACATTGGGTGATTCGTCTGAGTTGAGATAGAAATCTGATAGTTTTAATAGAAATATAATAGAATTCTTAGGAGAAATGCCTAAACCCCAGTGGAGATAGAAAATCCCAGTGGTGTGGATGCTCAGCATGACCAGACACTGGAGCTGCAGGGTGCTGAGAACCTGCTGCTCCTGGTGATTCCCATGGCTGGGAAAAGCAGCATTGCCTGAGCCGTGTGGTGGCAGGGAATGACGCTGCTGTGCGCCCCCGTCCTGCACCTCAGCTCCTGCCTCTGTCCCAGACACAGCAGGTGAACACAGCACGGAGCACCCAGCACTCCAGAGCTGACCCTGGTGCCACAGCCGGGTGGCTGGTGGCCTTTTCCATGTGGAGCCTGGATCCAGCCAGGCACTGTGGCCGTGCAGTGCTGTCGGGCACCTGCTCCTCCCCAGGTCCAGCCACGGGTGCGTGGGCTGCAGAGACGCCCTGGTCTGTGCAGTGCTCGTGGGTCGGGTCCCTGGGGGCTTTCGGGCAGAGATGTGTCCCTTCCTGCAGGGTGCAGGGTGCCTCAGTTGCAGCCGCACTCCTCGATGATCATGTCCTCGTGGTGCCGGATGACGATCTCACCCTTCTCGTAGTACAGCATGGACAGGGGGCTCATCTTGACTGGGGAGCAGGCGGGACACGGCACCAGGTTGGGCTTGTAGAGCTGCAGCAAACTCTGTGGGAGACACGGGAAGAGCAGAACATCCCCCTGCTGGGCAGGGCTGAGGTGCGGGGGGGGTGGGGGGATGCAGGGGCAGCACCCCTCTTACCTGGATGTAGGCGTGGTTGGTGGGCTTGAAGGTCTCGTCCACGGGCGAGGGGCACAGCCCTTCGCAGCGGTACGCGTTGTACTTCTTGGGGTACACGATCCAGCTGCCCCAGCCCGTCTGCTCGAAATCCACCACCATGTCCACCCTCCTGCACAGCGCCCTGCCCCGATTCCTCGGCGCGGCCGCGGCGGCCTCGCTCGCTTTGATCCTTTGCTTCTCCATCCTGTTCCTGCGCTGCCGGCGCGTCCCCGCGCCCTGCGAGCCGCTGTCCCGCATGATGTACTTGGAGGTCTCGGCTGTCCTGATGAGGCTGTGGTCTCCTGGGGACTTGTCCTTGGAGAATACGAGCAGCAGGACTCTGTCTGCCGCGTCCTGGGGCAGCGCTGGGTCCCCGTGGCTGGGGTCCCTCAGGGCAGTGGTGGTCGAGCCGCTCACTTCCCACTGCCCCCTTCCCGCGGCACTGGGGTGCCCAGGGACCACGGCTTGGTGCAGCCAGGACCGCAGCAGGTTGGTGACCTCAAAGACCTTCCAGGAGGCCTGGGTGGCAGAGGGGCTGCCGGCCACGGTGCCCAGGAAGAGCTGGTGGGCGCAGGTCCCATCGCCCCGGCACCTGCGGCGCTGGCTGTGGTAGATGTCCAGGGACACGTTGTGGGCACGGGAGAGGCCGGGCAGGCGGACACGGAGCTGAGCCAGACTCACCTCCTGGCTGCTGGAGAGCGACGACATGTCGAAGGAGAGCGCCCAGCGGGAGCCGTTGTGCAGCGAGCCTGAAAGCCAGGGGCACGGTGAGGGGACGTGGTGCCAGAGGTGTCAGGGCTGAAGGGACGGTGCCCCAGCCTACTGCCGGGGAATCATCCCTGCCCTGGGAGCCCGAGGGTCGGGAGAAAGCAGCTGGATCCACCTGAGAGCCAGCGAGAGCCTCAGACAGGGCTGGTCCTGGGAACGGGGATGCCCGGGACAGTGGGGATGGTTGGACAGGGATGTGTGGGGACAGTGCAGGTCCCGGAGACCGTGCTGGTGCCGGGACAGGGAGGCTCGGGGACAGTGGCAGTGCCAGGAAGGGACGGTGCTGATCCCGGGGACAGGGCTGGCCGGGAACCATAAGGGACCCACGACAGGGATGCCCGGGGGCGGTGCCGGTCCTGGGAATAGTGCGGGTCCCTGGACAGGGATGCTCGGGGACGCTGCGAGTCCCGGGGACGGTGCCGGTCCGAGGACACGGATGCTCGGGGACCGTGCCGGTCCCAGGACAGGGATGCCCGCGGCCACACTCACCGTGCGGGGAGAGGCTCAGAGCGGCGGCGGCGGCGGCGCGGAGCGGGGCAGGGGGGGCGCGGAGCAGCTGCAGCATCAGTGGGGGGCAGCGCGGCGGGACGCGGGCCGGGGAGCGGGCAGGTGCCCCGGTCGGTGCCCGGGCGGGTGTTCCGGTCGGTGCCCAGGTGGATGCTCTGGTCGGTGCCCAGGTGAATGCTCGGGTGGATGCTCCGGTCGGTGCCCAGGTGAGTGCCCGGCTCGGAGCGCAGCCCAGGCGGAGCAGGGTTAGGGCGCAGAGCGCCAGCGCGGGCGCGGAGCGGAGCGGGACCTGCATGTCTGCCCGGGCCACCCGCAGCCGCCCTATTTGTACAGCGGCCCCGAGCGCCGCCCCGGGCGGCCCCGGCGTCCCCCTCCCCGACAGCCCCCTCCCTTCTTCTTCCCGTCCCTCTTCCCATTCCTCCGTCCCTATCTCTGTCCTCCCTCCCCTCCGCCCCCATCTACCCCTGGCCATCCCTCCCCGTTTCCATTGCCCTCGTCTCCCGCCCTACACTTTCTCCCTCTCTCCTTCTCACCATCCTTCCCCCGCCGCCTCCAGCCTTATCCATCATTCCATCCATCATCCATCATCCATCCCTGCCTCATCCCTCTATTCCTCCGGTTCCTCTCTTTCTCCCCGTCCGTCTTTCCCTCCGTCCCTCCTGGGCCCGTCCCCACCACCATCCCTCTCTGCCCCGCTCTGTCCCTGTGGCGGGGGTCGGGGGCGGCCCCCCCGCGCTGTGCCAGGTACTGCTGTCCCCAGACCCCGCTGGGACAGCCCGGGGCTGCTGGGCACGAGTGACCCAGGCACATCCCCACCCACCCCAGTCAATCCTGCACTGTTCCTTGAAGAACGGAGAAGGGTCTAGGGCACCCGTGGACCCAAATCTCTCTGGGATGGGGGGTCCAAGGGGGTCTCCCCTGCGGCGGACTCCCAGAGAGGAGACACTCGTCCTTCGCGGGGGAAAACGGGCTCAGTCCTCCCTCGGGACACTGGGAACTTGGAACCTGCTCCCGGTTTATTCTCCGGCTGTCAGCCCCGCACCGCGCTGCCCGGCTGTGGCGGTGTGACGTCACGGCCGTGCAAGGTGACGTCACTCCTCCCCTCTCGGTGCTCCCGGCGGTCGCCGCCAGGGGGCGCGCTCTGCGCGCCGGGCCCCCCATCGCCTCTTAATGGGCTCAGTCTCGCGAGATCCGCGCGCCTCTCGCGGGAACGCGCGAACATGGCGGCGGCAGCGGCGGCCGAGGGCGCCGAGCCCCCCCCGGAGCCGCCCCCGGCCCCGGAGCCCCCGGCGCCGCCAGAGCCGCCCGCCGCCGACACCGAGAGCGGGTGAGTCCCTCCCTGGGCGGGCCCCAGGGACCCCCGCACCGTGAGGGCTCCGCGGGACCTGGCCCGTTACCATGGGAACGGGGATGGGGGGCCCGGCCCTGCCCGCGCCTGGTCCTGGCCGTGCTCCCCGGGTCCCCTCTGTGCCCCCCGGTCTTGGCCGTGCTCCCCGGGTCCTTGCTCTGGCCTCCGAATCCCGTCTGTGCCCCTCTGGTGCCGGCTGTGCCCCCGGGTCCCGTCTATCCCCCTGGATCCCATCTGTGCCCCTCTGGTCCCGTCTATCCCCCCGGATCCCGTCTGTGCCCCTTTGGTCCCGGCTGTGCCCCCCTTGGCGGGGTCCCCGCGGTCGGGCTCCCCTCTGACAGCGCTGTGCCTCCGCAGGGCAGACGCCGCCATGGTCGATGTCAGCACAGCCCTGGAGACCGAGTCTGCCAACGGGAAGGAGCCCCTGGTAGGTGCTGTGGGCAGGGAGAGCTTGGTTCAGTCCCAGGGGAGCAGCCCTGAGCGCCAGCGTTGCTTCCTCAAAGGATTATTTTGGAAGTTAAGTCTTCATCCGTGTGGCTCATCCTCATGAGCTGAGTGTACAGAGCAGCTGCAGCCTGCTCACAGCGTGGCTCTGGATTAGGGGAAAGGATTTATTCCCTCTCAGATCCCACTGTGGCAGGTTCCTGCCCCAAGCCCTGTGCTGCCTGTTTCACT
>NW_026613036.1:0-16132 GCF_029582105.1 Oenanthe melanoleuca | reverse complement strand
TTGCTAGTTCCCGTGAATTATCCCACAGCCCCCAATTCCCTGCTCAGTTCCTGCTGCCATACCCTCACAGTGCCTCACGGAGGGTGGATATTCCCGTGCAGAGCTGCCCCTTGAACGCCAGCTGTGCCAGGAACGGGCAGAGCGTCCAAGGAAGCTCAGCAGCATCGGGACAGGGACAGGCATCTGCTCCAAACAATTGGCTATCTAAAGCCCTCATCCCCCAGCCCCACCCATGTCCCTGGGGGCAGCTGACAGAGCTGCCTGGAGTCCAGCTGATTTAGCCCCCCTGAGCCGGGGCTCCAGGTGATATTTTCAAGCAGGAGAAGGCAGGGCCGGGGGCGCTCCCGTCCCGTGCCAAGGCAGCTCCCCGTGCCCACGGGAGGACATCTCTCCCTGCAGCAGCTCAGCTCCTTTCAGAGCCTCTGCAAGCTCTTTTCCCTCAGCAAAGGGTGCACATCCCTGCCTTCAGCACACCTCCAGTGGGACCCACCTGGGAAAGCTTTCCATCCCTTCTGCACTTCCAGCTGGCTCCCTGGAAACTCCCACCATTGTCCAAACAAAGCTTCATCCCACCTGAACCTTTGATTTAAGGCATCTCTGCAGGCTGTCGGTTGGCATTTGATAGCTGTGAGGGAAGACTACCTTGGCTTTAGTGCTGCTGCTGCTGAACGAGGCCTCAGGCAGGAAGGGATGGGAAGGGAATTGGGGTGGACAGGACACACCTGGCAGCTGCCTGGGAGCTCTGGGAGGCTGGAACCAGCAATTGCTGTCTGAGCCCCTCTGCACGCAGCCTGTGCTGCCATCACCAGGCAGTGCCAGCTGCTCCTTGGGGTGCCTTTGGGCTGTCAGTGGCTGTGTCCAGGCTGAAGCATCTCCAGGAGCCTGTTCAGAGCAGCCCCTGAGCCGTGTCCGTGCCAGCGCACCCAGCCGCCCATCCCGGGCCGTGTGCCTGGCACAGGCAGGACACTGCAGGCACAGGCCTCCCTGAGAGCCCAGGGACAGGAGGGGCTGGTACCTTCCAGGGGCTCCTGGCCTCCTCCTGCCCCATTCCCTGCAGCTGGGACACACAGGAACACCCAGGAGCATTGCTGGCAGCGAGCAGGAGCCACCGAGGCCTCTGTGCAGCTCTGAGCCTCAAAAGCAGCCCCAGCTTCAGCAGCTGCTTCATTTTGGCAACACTCACCTGCAGGAAATGCCCCCTGCCACTCTCCAGAAGAGCTCTGGTCATGCAGCAAGGGAAGCCTCAGGACTTATCCTGCTCATTTCTCCCTGCAAAGAGATGTTGCAAGAGAAAACATACAGCTGGTGGGTAAATCCTGGAAAGGGCAGGAAAATCAGGGTTATGGGAAAAGTTTGCTGCTATCATGTCAGCTGCCAGCCAGTTCTACCCTACAGCCATGGCAGGGGCTGGTGTGTAAAGCAGCTTTAGCAGAAGAGAAGGAGCTGCAGTTCCCTTGCTGGAGCCAAGGATTCCCAGCCTTAGGAGATTCATACCTGTGACCCAGAGATTGTCTCAGTCAGTTGGAGCAGAGTCCAGGTACTGGCCGGGATGTGAGTTCAATTCTGCCACATGCTGCGTGCCTGAGAGTCAGATTTCAGGATTTCTCTCGACCCCACTATATCCTGTGATCTGGAAATAAAGAAGAATATTCTCAGCTTTCAATAAAAGCTTCTGCCGGTGCAGAGCTTTTTTGCGTTGCAGAGCAAGGGGGGGGGAGCATCTCAGCCGGCTCCAGCCCCGCTCGTTCCGCAGCGCTCCGGGCAGGAGCCCCGGGCTGGGCGGGCACGGGGAACGGGAGCGGCGGGACTTGGGGCTCCCGGGGCCGGCACGGCGCTGCCCGCGCCCCGGCCGGCTCCAGCCTCGACCCACCACCCGCACGGGGAGATCCCGGCCCGCTCTCCCGGGCGCGGTGACCGGCACAGCCCCGGCTCCCCGCGGCCGCGGCGGGACCGGGCCCGGAGTCCCGCGGCCGCCGGGGGAGCGGGAGCGGCAGCGCCGGGCTCGGCCGCAGGCCCGTCCGGGGCGGCGGCTGCTGCCCGCGGCCATCCCGGCCCCGAGATCCGCACCCGCCAGCCCAGGGAGAGGCGGCGCCGCCAGAACGCAGCCCCGACCCCCGTTCCTACCTGAGCACCGCGGGCTCCGCGCAGCACCGGGAGCGGTTCCTGGGCTGGGCTGGGCTGGGCCGGGCGCAGCGATCCGGACGAGGATCCCGCCGCATCCCGGCAGGAGCGTTCCCGTGAGGAGCGGGACGGGAGCGGCTCGGCCGCGTTTAAAGGGCGCGGGGGGAGGGGGGGCGGAGCCCGGGGCGGGGCTTGCACAGGTGCGCGGGGCCCCAGAGCGCATGCGCGGGGCGGGGCTGAGGGAGATTTAAACGGCTGCGCGAGCCCGGCGGAGCCGTTTGCTCCTCGGAGTTCGTGGTGCTCGGGTCGGGCTCTGTCTCTCTCTTCCTCTATATTTCTGTTCTTGATTTCTTTTCCTTTACCCCTCTCCTTTTTTCCCTCCCTTCCTCCCCTCCCCCACCCCCCACACCCTCCCCCCCCCCAAACCCCCCCCCTCCCTCTCCCCCCTAGCCCTCCCCTCCCTCCCCCCCAAACCCTCCCCCGCGGCCCGGCTCCCCCGCACCCCCCCATACCTATACACACCCTACCCTATGCTACCCTACCCTACCCTGCCGTATTCCTTTTTCCTTCTGCTATTCCTTCCACCGTCCCTTTCCCCCAACCCTGGGCCCCCCATCCCCTCTCCCTGCTCCCCTTGCACCCCCTTCAATCCTCCCCTCCTTCCTCCACTCTCCCATTCCCCCCCCAGCGCCCCTTCCCCTGTCCCCTGTCCCCGCTGGCCCGCACACTCCGGCACCCCCCGCCCTCGGTCCTTGGTCACCCACCCCGACCGCCCCGTCTGTCCCCCATTCCCATCCTCCGTGCCCGCTTTTCCTCTTTCCCCCGCCCCGCGGGGTTCGGGGCGCCGCATAATAAAGGCCGGAGAGCCCCAGCGGCGCCCCCACGGTCCCTGCAGCCCCACACGGGGACTGCCCGCCCTGCGGGTGTCCCCATGCCGGTCCAACACACCGCCCGACACCGCCGGGGCTCCGGCTGTCCCTACATCACACCGGGGGTCCCGGGGAGGTCGGGGGGGTTTAGGATGGGCCCCCTCCTTAGGAGGGGGTCCCGGGCGGGGGGGGGGGGGGGGGGGGTTTAGGATGGGCCCCCTCCGGAGGAGGGGGTCCAGGGGGGGCGGGAGGGGCTCCCTCCGGAGGAGGGGCCCTGGGGCGGGGCGGGGGGCGGGCGCCCCCTCCGGAGGGGGGGCGGGGTGGTGACCTGGGGCTTTGGGGGGTCCGCCCCCCTTGGCCCCTCCCACCTCGGGCCCTCCCCTCCGGACGGGGTCCGCCCCCGACCCCCTCCCCAGGACCCTCCTCCGGACGGAGCCCGGGAGGGGGGGGTGGGGGGGAGGACAGGAGGGAACGCACGTTTGTGTGACGTTTTTTTTTTTTTTGGTCTGTTCACGCTGCAGAGTGACGTGACCCCCTCTGCTTCCCCCCCCACCCGCCCCACCCTCCCTCCCTCCCTCCCTCGGGCCCCGTCCGGAGGAGGGTCCTGGGGAGGGGCTCGGGGGCGGACCCCGTCCGGAGGGGAGGGCCCGAGGTGGGAGGGGCCAAGGGGGACGGACCCCCCATACCCCTCCCACCCCGGCCCCCCCCTCCGGAGAGGGCCCCGCCCCCCGCCCCGCCCCAGGGCCCCTCCTCCGGAGGGAGCCCCTCCCACCCAACCACCCCCACCCCCTCGGGCCCCCTCCTCCGGAGGCGGCCCATCCTGAACCCCCCCCCACCCCCCCGGGACCCCCTCCTAGCGAGGGGGCCCGTCCTGAACCCCCCACCCCGGGACCCCCGGTGTGATGTAGGGACAGCCGGAACCCCGGCGGTGTCGGGCCGTGTGTTGGACCGGCATGGGGACACCCGCAGGGCGGGCAGTCCCCGTGTGGGGCTGCAGGGACGGTGGGGGCGCCGCTCGGGCTCTCCGGCCTTTATTATGCGGCGCCCCGAACCCCGCGGTGCGGGGACAGCCAGGGGAGAAGGGACGCAGGGATGAAAGGGGCAGGGAGGGCTCGGGCTGCGGAGGGAAGCGGGACGGGGAGGGAAAGGCCGGGGGGGGAGAGGGACGGGGGACACAGGAGGGGAACAGGAGAGGGGAGCGGGGTGGGGACAGGAGAGGGAGAATGGGGGAGACAGGTTTGGGGGAGAGGAGGGAAGAGTTTGGGGGAGAAAGAAAAGAAAAGGAACACGGGGAGGAGGGAGGAAAGGTAGAGAGAGAAACAGGAGGAGAGGCCGAAAGGGGCGGGGAAAGGGTCGGTTTGAGGAGGAGAGAGAAAGGCGGGAAAGAGAGAAAAAGGAGGGAAACACGAGGAGGAGGAAGGAGGGGGAGAGGGTTTGAGAGGAGGGAAAGCAGAAATCCATCCTGTCCCTGTGCGCGGAGCTCCAACGCAGCCACCTGTCTGCAGCGAGCTCAGCCTGAGCAAATGGCGGCCGAGCCAATTACCTGGAGTTAAATCACCTCGGCCACGCCCCGCGCAGCCGCACTGAGACCCCGCGCACCTGTGCCGGGCCCGGCCCCGCCCCTGAATCACCTCACGGCCCCGCACCTGGATCCCCGCCCGGTACCGCCGTCGGTACCGCCTTCGGTACCGCCCCCGATTCCGCCCTCGGCCCCACCCCCGGTACCGCCCTCGGCCCCACCCCCGGTACCGCCCCCGGCAGTACAGGACCCCGGCAGAGAAAGGCGTCTGCCCGTAGCCGCCTGTCTGCGCCCGCCCGTTTCCCGCGCGCCCGCGGCGCCGCTGAGCCCACAGCCCGTGTCCGCACTCTCGGAAACCCCGCAGAAAATCGCACCGCGGGGATCGGTGTCGGCGCCGCGCGCAGGCAGCCCCCAAATCACACTGAGGTCCTTGTTTTCCCGCCCTTTCTTGCCGCCAGATATAGAAGGTCAGGCGAGTGCCGGCCGAGCCGCCATCTTGAGAGTGGCAAGCACTAACTTCCGCCCTTCTCTGCTGCCATCTTTAGTACTGGCAGAGGCCACTTCCGGCCCGGCTGCCATCTTTGTTGTGGGACCCGTAACGCCCCTCACCATGTCAATTTCGAAGTCGCCTGCCTGAATCCGGCAACGACGCCGAACAGAGCTCCGGCCGACGCTCGAGCGGCGGCAGGCACGGGCGGGGATGCTTGTCTCGGCCGGGCTCCTGCCGCAAGCGGCATCCGCAGCGTGGCGGCAGTCCTGCAGGGCAGGGTCCCGGCACGCGCTCGCTCCCATCATCGGAAGGGCACGCGCGCAGCACCGCGCTGTGCCCACAGGACGGCAGCGCTGCCAGGGCGCCGGAGCGGCGGCGGCTGCAGTACCGCGCTGTGCCCACAAGGCGGCGTTAGCGGCGGGTGCGCAGCCAGGGCTGGGGCGCGGGGCAGGGCGGGGCTGGGGGAGCGTCCCGGGGGGACGGACACGGGATGGACGGGATCAGCGCTGGGGATGGCCTCGGGTCCCTCGGGAGGGACGGGATCAGCGCTGGGGATGGCCTCAGGCTCGGGAGGGACGGGATCAGCACTGGGGATGGCCTCAGGGTCCTCGGGAGGGACGGGATCAGCGCTGGGGATGGCCTCAGGGTCCCTCGGGAGGGACGGGATCAGCGCTGGGGATGGCCTCAGGGTCCTCGGGAGGGACGGGATCAGCGCTGGGGATGGCCTCAGGGTCCCTCGGGAGGGACGGGATCAGCGCTGGGGATGGCCTCAGGGTCCCTCGGGAGGGACGGGATCAGCGCTGGGGATGGCCTCAGGGTCCCTCGGGAGGGACGGGATCAGCGCTGGGGATGGCCTCAGGGTCCCTCGGGAGGGACGGGATCAGCGCTGGGGATGGCCTCAGGGTCCCTCGGGAGGGACGGGATCAGCGCTGGGGATGGCCTCAGGGTCCCTCCGGAGGCGCTCGGGCACAGGAGATGCCGTGATGTGCAGGTGACACCCTGGGGCCCCCACGTGTCGAGGGACCGGGGCTGGGGTTGCGACGGGCTGGGCTTGTGTGAGAAGTGGATCTTTGGGTGAGTGACAGGCGTGGTGGTGCACCGAGAAATTGGCTAGTTAGCTAAATATTGAATTAACTGCTCAACTAACTAATAACTACTTTCATTAGTACTCCAGAGTAGGCATGTAATGTTCAATCAAGGTAATTATTAGTCACTGCCATCTGGAGTATTAATGAGGGGCCCTACCTGGTATATATGAAAAAGGAGAAAAAATATGTATGTCTGGTGCAGCAGTAGAAAATTTCAGGCTCCTGAGGTGTAAATAATTTTATTTAAATAATAACATAAGGTTTTTTGGTGTTTTGGTTTTTTTTTTTTACTTGCAAGGAGCCTGAAAAAACCAGAGTTAGAGACTACTAGAAACAGGGAAAGAGAAATAGAGTCAGACAGAAATAGAGAGAAAAAGAAATCCAGAGAAAAAGGGGCGACTTAACTTTATTGAATGAATGTTTTTATTCACAGCAAAAGACAGCAAGGTGTACAAAGGCAAGTACAGGTACCAATTTAATTACAGATACACTCCATGGACACGCTGCTAAAGGTGAATTTACACACAGAGCCTTTTTTTCCCCACTTTGAATCCACATGGGCCCACCTCTCTCCTCCCAAGTGCAAACAGCTCTTTATGGTCTCCTCGCAAGAGCAAACAGCTCAAATAAATAGAACAATGTGCCAGCCCAGTGAAATGCTACTGCCAGGAATGACCCAGGTAAGGCAAACAGGGGCACTTTCCCCTTAGGCATCCCCAAACCCTGAGCAAGCAGGGAGGCTGCCCAGAGCCTGCTGTGACATCCCCAGCTTCCTCTGCCTTAGATGTGTGGGCAGAGAGCTCCTGCTTCCCAGGCTGCCCACCCCTGAGCCCAGGAGCAGGCAGGGGCTGCTGCTCCTCCAGCTGTGCCCCAGTCAGGCATTTCCTGCAGGATCCCACAGCTCTACTTACTGGGCCTGTGATGATGGCTGGGTTCTGCAGCCTGGGCTCTTCCCACTGGGTCATTTTCTTATCTGCAAATAACAAAAGAAATGATCCCATGGCTTCTCTGCTACCACACCGTCAATTTCTCTTGGTTTTTCTCTCCCTAGCACTGCTCAGCTCTGTCAGGGGTCAGCAAAGGCTTGTGTCTCCCCACCCTCCCCAGCCCCAACACACTGTTAAGCTGAAAACATCCACTCAAAAACACAGAAGCACCCCAGAACCCAGGGAATCTGCACTGCTTTGATGGCAACGTCTGCAGGAGTGAGTGACACGTTCATTGGAACGTGGGCTGGGATTGGAGACACGGCCTGGTGGGTAAAGGAACCCAAAGTTTTTGGCAATGACACCCCAAGTTACTGTTTGGAAATTCTGCACAGACAGCTGAGCTATCACACTTCTAAATCTGGAGGGAGTAACATTTTTCCTAGACTCTGATTTAATGAGAAGGTGAAGGGGGCAGAACTGTCCTGTTTTGGTGCAAGAGAATCACCCAGCAAGGAGCAGTGGAGATGCTGGCAGTGGCACAGCACAGCCCACTTCTTTCCATCTACAGCTCTGAGGAGCACCAGGAGGATGACAGGAAAGCTTCTACAGGACCATGCTGGGACTGCCCTTCCCTGCCTCCAGACAGCTGCTCCTCCCAGGATCCTGAACACGGGATCACAACAAAACAAAGGGGTTGCAACCAGAAGACAACGCTCCAGACCCACCCGGGTGCCACCTGCAATGGCAAGGTGCTGGTCACCCTGGGCTGCCACCCTCTGCTGCTACAGACACTCCTCTGGGTCAGGACTGGGCAGCAGCAGTCAGACTGCATTTTCCTTGCTCCTACAACTGGAAAAGCCCTCTAAGTTTGAGCACCCAAGCTGCTTTAAGGGGGACTGGGATCTGAAAGGTGTCATTCAGCAAATGTTACCTGGAGAAAATTCTGAAGGACTGCAAGCACATTGCAAGACGTTTGATCTATTAGTTAATTTAACAGTAAAATACTAATTTATTTCCCTTCACACATTAAAGTGATTTATCCCTTGTGGAAAAGCTGAGGAGGGCTGCCAGCCTGAGACCCCAGAGCTGCTGCCAAGGTGGGGCACCCAGCACAGCCCTTTGCCTTTCCAACCCCTCCACTGGAATCCCCTTCTACAGACTTCTTGGTCACCTTGACACCAGCAGCCACAAATCACAGCGCCAGTTCTGTGTGAAATCACAGGTAACACAGCTGGAAATGACTGACAGTGGGTCAGCTCTTGGCCCTCTCTACCTCAGAGTGCGCAGCGACACCAACAAATCTCAGTCTGAGTTTCTTCTCAGAGTCTTACAGGGACTTCACGTCAAAAATGCTGTTCCAGGGCTACAAGGGTCTGGCATGAACCACTCCACCTGGAACTGCAGCTCAGGATTCTCTGCCTGATCCCAAGTGCACATGGATAACAAATTCATTCTTTTTGAAGAGTATTTTCAAAAGCCTCAACACTTTCAAAAATTTCAGAACTTTCAGTCTTCCCACCACTACAGTTCTCTGTCACAAACCAGGCTCTCAGGCCTTTGAGGATTCCCTCTCCTGCCTTTCCAAGGGCCCCACTATTTCCCTGAAGTTGGGACCCCCTGCCACACAGAGAACTCTCAGAGCCAGACATTCCCAATGCTGATGGCATCACAAGGGTTACTCCAGCTGGGATTTGGGCACTCCTGTCAATACATCACAGAGTGAAATAACTCTTGTCCAGGTGAGGGTACTTTTCATGCCCTTTCCAACCAAAACTCTACTAATAATTGCCATTCTGAGTTACACTTTGCCATTCTCCTTGCACAGCCTCTCCCTGCACACTGCAGGGGCCATTTGCCAGGCTCACTGTGACTTCCCATCCCATCCCATCCCAGTGAGCCCCTCTCCCCTCTCCTGCCCTGCTGCTTCCTGCTGAACTAAGGAGTTCTCCTCCCTAACTCCCTGTGCGTGTCACTGATGCAGATGGTGAATAGCACCGTGTGCTGCTGGATGTGGACAGACTTTGAGGGGAACCCACTGATGGTATCCATGCCCCTTGTGCGTGAATCACTGCCAGCTGCCCAGAAAATGGCTGCAGAAGGGCTGTTTTCCCTCCTGATCCCGTCCAACACGTGGCTGGTAGGTGCCTGGGAGCTGCCAGGAAGGCAGCAGTGTGTGTGTGCTGCAGGGAGCAGTGTGTCCATGGGGTGAGGTGACAGGGCAGCTGGGGCACACAGAGCCGGGGAAGGGCTCAGGGGCACCCCACAGAGCCGGGGAAGGGCTCAGGGTCATGCCAGAATTGTTTTCCCAGGGGCCTTCGGCCCTCTGCTGTGAGACAGTTGGGCTGTACTAAAATGGCATTGCCATACGAGGTGGAGGTGCCACTCTTTGTGGTGCACTGTCCCACCCATGTTGTGTTTGTTTCTACAGGGGTATCAGAGCAGTTATTAAAGGGAAATGGGGCACACTGAGTAATTCAAGATAAACACACTAGTAGCATTGTCACAGGAACTTCACCCTGTGCCTTGGATTTTGCCTATTTAGGTATCCTTAACGCAGCAGGACTAAATCAAATTGATAAATGCATATCTTTGTAGCCTGCAGTGCTCAAGGCTTCCCTCCCCTATTCCTGCTCCTCCTGCAGCCCTCACCACGCTTCCTAACTAGTGAAATTAAGTTCTGGTGAAAGTTTTGGAAAAAGAAGTGTAGAAACAAGTGCTTACTTGTTACAAGCTCTACTATGAGTTTTTCCCCAGCTAGGAGCTGCACAGAAGTGAGACAGGGGCAATGACATCAGGGAACAGCTGTAGAGTTAAAGGCAGAAAGAAAAGACTTACCAGCAAAGGGCAGGAAAGGGGAAAGGTTTCAGAAAAGATTTCTGTGGTCTAATTAATGATCATTTCTGATTCTCCTGTGAGAAGAACACAAACTCACAGCCAGTCAGGCCTCACAGTCCCCTGTAGTGAGAGCTCAGCGCACATCCACAGAGGCAAGTCCAGCACCTGAAAGAAAAAAAAAAAAAAGAATCAGAAGAAAAAGGTGACAGGGCAGCACAAAGATTGTTCTCTGTGCAGGGCCCAGACTAGGGGCTCGCTCTCAGCTTTGCTAGTTCCCGTGAATTATCCCACAGCCCCCAATTCCCTGCTCAGTTCCTGCTGCCATACCCTCACAGTGCCTCACGGAGGGTGGATATTCCCGTGCAGAGCTGCCCCTTGAACGCCAGCTGTGCCAGGAACGGGCAGAGCGTCCAAGGAAGCTCAGCAGCATCGGGACAGGGACAGGCATCTGCTCCAAACAATTGGCTATCTAAAGCCCTCATCCCCCAGCCCCACCCATGTCCCTGGGGGCAGCTGACAGAGCTGCCTGGAGTCCAGCTGATTTAGCCCCCCTGAGCCGGGGCTCCAGGTGATATTTTCAAGCAGGAGAAGGCAGGGCCGGGGGCGCTCCCGTCCCGTGCCAAGGCAGCTCCCCGTGCCCACGGGAGGACATCTCTCCCTGCAGCAGCTCAGCTCCTTTCAGAGCCTCTGCAAGCTCTTTTCCCTCAGCAAAGGGTGCACATCCCTGCCTTCAGCACACCTCCAGTGGGACCCACCTGGGAAAGCTTTCCATCCCTTCTGCACTTCCAGCTGGCTCCCTGGAAACTCCCACCATTGTCCAAACAAAGCTTCATCCCACCTGAACCTTTGATTTTAAGGCATCTCTGCAGGCTTTCGGTTGGATTTGATAGCTGTGAGGGAAGATTGCCTTGGCTTTAGTGCTGCTGCTGCTGAACGAGGCCTCAGGCAGGAAGGGATGGGAAGGGAATTGGGGTGGACAGGACACACCTGGCAGCTGCCTGGGAGCTCTGGGAGGCTGGAACCAGCAATTGCTGTCTGAGCCCCTCTGCACGCAGCCTGTGCTGCCATCACCAGGCAGTGCCAGCTGCTCCTTGGGGTGCCTTTGGGCTGTCAGTGGCTGTGTCCAGGCTGAAGCATCTCCAGGAGCCTGTTCAGAGCAGCCCCTGAGCCGTGTCCGTGCCAGCGCCCGCCGGGCACCCAGCGCCCATCCCGGGCCGTGTGCCTGGCACAGGCAGGACACTGCAGGCACAGGCAGGACACTGCAGGCACAGGCCTCCCTGAGAGCCCAGGGACAGGAGGGGCTGGTACCTTCCAGGGGCTCCTGGCCTCCTCCTGCCCCATTCCCTGCAGCTGGGACACACAGGAACACCCAGGAGCATTGCTGGCAGCGAGCAGGAGCCACCGAGGCCTCTGTGCAGCTCTGAGCCTCAAAAGCAGCCCCAGCTTCAGCAGCTGCTTCATTTTGGCAACACTCACCTGCAGGAAATGCCCCCTGCCACTCTCCAGAAGAGCTCTGGTCATGCAGCAAGGGAAGCCTCAGGACTTATCCTGCTCATTTCTCCCTGCAAAGAGATGTTGCAAGAGAAAACATACAGCTGGTGGGTAAATCCTGGAAAGGGCAGGAAAATCAGGGTTATGGGAAAAGTTTGCTGCTATCATGTCAGCTGCCAGCCAGTTCTACCCTACAGCCATGGCAGGGGCTGGTGTGTAAAGCAGCTTTAGCAGAAGAGAAGGAGCTGCAGTTCCCTTGCTGGAGCCAAGGATTCCCAGCCTTAGGAGATTCATACCTGTGACCCAGAGATTGTCTCAGTCAGTTGGAGCAGAGTCCAGGTACTGGCCGGGATGTGAGTTCAATTCTGCCACATGCTGCGTGCCTGAGAGTCAGATTTCAGGATTTCTCTCGACCCCACTATATCCTGTGATCTGGAAATAAAGAAGAATATTCTCAGCTTTCAATAAAAGCTTCTGCCGGTGCAGAGCTTTTTTGCGTTGCAGAGCAAGGGGGAGGGGGAGCATCTCAGCCGGCTCCAGCCCCGCTCGTTCCGCAGCGCTCCGGGCAGGAGCCCCGGGCTGGGCGGGCACGGGGAACGGGAGCGGCGGGACTTGGGGCTCCCGGGGCCGGCACGGCGCTGCCCGCGCCCCGGCCGGCTCCAGCCTCGACCCACCACCCGCACGGGGAGATCCCGGCCCGCTCTCCCGGGCGCGGTGACCGGCACAGCCCCGGCTCCCCGCGGCCGCGGCGGGACCGGGCCCGGAGTCCCGCGGCCGCCGGGCCGGAGCGGCAGCGCCGGGCTCGGCCGCAGGCCCGTCCGGGGCGGCGGCTGCTGCCCGCGGCCATCCCGGCCCCGAGATCCGCACCCGCCAGCCCAGGGAGAGGCGGCGCCGCCCGGAACCCCCAGCGGCACCGCGAGAACGCAGCCCCGACCCCCGTTCCTACCTGAGCACCGCGGGCTCCGCGCAGCACCGGGAGCGGTTCCTGGGCTGGGCTGGGCTGGGCCGGGCGCAGCGATCCGGACGAGGATCCCGCCGCATCCCGGCAGGAGCGTTCCCGTGAGGAGCGGGACGGGAGCGGCTCGGCCGCGTTTAAAGGGCGCGGGGGGGGGAGGGGGGGCGGAGCCCGGGGCGGGGCTTGCACAGGTGCGCGGGGGCCCCAGAGCGCATGCGCGGGGCGGGGCTGAGGGAGATTTAAACGGCTGCGCGAGCCCGGCGGAGCCGTTTGCTCCTCGGAGTTCGTGGTGCTCGGGTCGGGCTCTGTCTCTCTCTTCCTCTATGTTTCTGTTCTTGATTTCTTTTCCTTTACCCCTCTCCTTTTTTCCCTCCCTTCCTCCCCTCCCCCACCCCCCACACCCTCCCCCCCCCCCAAACCCCCCCCCCTCCCTCTCCCCCCTAGCCCTCCCCTCCCTCCCCCCCAAACCCTCCCCCGCGGCCCGGCTCCCCCGCACCCCCCCCATACCTATACACACCCTACCCTATGCTACCCTACCCTACCCTGCCGTATTCCTTTTTCCTTCTGCTATTCCTTCCACCGTCCCTTTCCCCCAACCCTGGGCCCCCCATCCCCTCTCCCTGCTCCCCTTGCACCCCCTTCAATCCTCCCCTCCTTCCTCCACTCTCCCATTCCCCCCCCCAGCGCCCCTTCCCCTGTCCCCTGTCCCCGCTGGCCCGCACACTCCGGCACCCCCCGCCCTCGGTCCTTGGTCACCCACCCCGACCGCCCCGTCTGTCCCCCATTCCCATCCTCCGTGCCCGCTTTTCCTCTTTCCCCCGCCCCGCGGGCTTCGGGGCGCCGCATAATAAAGGCCGGAGAGCCCCAGCGGCGCCCCCACGGTCCCTGCAGCCCCACACGGGGACTGCCCGCCCTGCGGGTGTCCCCATGCCGGTCCAACACACCGCCCGACACCGCCGGGGCTCCGGCTGTCCCTACATCACACCGGGGGTCCCGGGGAGGTCGGGGGGTTTAGGATGGGCCCCCTCCTTAGGAGGGGGTCCCGGGCGGGTCGGGGTGGGGGGGGGGTTTAGGATGGGCCCCCTCCGGAGGAGGGGGTCCAGGGGGGGCGGGAGGGGCTCCCTCCGGAGGAGGGGCCCTGGGGCGGGGCGGGGGGCGGGGCCCCCTCCGGAGGGGGGGCGGGGTGGGAGGGGCTTTGGGGGGTCCGCCCCCCTTGGCCCCTCCCACCTCGGGCCCTCCCCTCCGGACGGGGTCCGCCCCCGAGCCCCTCCCCAGGACCCTCCTCCGGACGGAGCCCGGGAGGGGGGGGGTGGGGGGGAGGACAGGAGGGAACGCACGTTTGTGTGACGATTTTTTTTTTTTTTTTGGTCTGTTCACGCTGCAGAGTGACGTGACCCCCTCTGCTTCCCCCCCCCACCCGCCCCACCCCTCCCTCCCTCCCTCGGGCCCCGTCCGGAGGAGGGTCCTGGGGAGGGGCTCGGGGGCGGACCCCGTCCGGAGGGGAGGGCCCGAGGTGGGAGGGGCCAAGGGGGACGGACCCCCCCCATACCCCTCCCACCCCGGCCCCCCCCTCCGGAGAGGGCCCCGCCCCCCGCCCCGCCCCAGGGCCCCTCCTCCGGAGGGAGCCCCTCCCACCCAACCACCCCCACCCCCTCGGGCCCCCTCCTCCGGAGGCGGCCCATCCTGAACCCCCCCCCACCCCCCCCGGGACCCCCTCCTAGCGAGGGGGCCCGTCCTGAACCCCCCACCCCGGGACCCCCGGTGTGATGTAGGGACAGCCGGAACCCCGGCGGTGTCGGGCCGTGTGTTGGACCGGCATGGGGACACCCGCAGGGCGGGCAGTCCCCGTGTGGGGCTGCAGGGACGGTGGGGGCGCCGCTCGGGCTCTCCGGCCTTTATTATGCGGCGCCCCGAACCCCGCGGTGCGGGGACAGCCAGGGGAGAAGGGACGCAGGGATGAAAGGGGCAGGGAGGGCTCGGGCTGCGGAGGGAAGCGGGACGGGGAGGGAAAGGCCGGGGGGGGAGAGGGACGGGGGACACAGGAGGGGAACAGGAGAGGGGAGCGGGGTGGGGACAGGAGAGGGAGAATGGGGGAGACAGGTTTGGGGGAGAGGAGGGAAGAGTTTGGGGGAGAAAGAAAAGAAAAGGAACACGGGGAGGAGGGAGGAAAGGTAGAGAGAGAAACAGGAGGAGAGGCCGAAAGGGGCGGGGAAAGGGTCGGTTTGAGGAGGAGAGAGAAAGGCGGGAAAGAGAGAAAAAGGAGGGAAACACGAGGAGGAGGAAGGAGGGGGAGAGGGTTTGAGAGGAGGGAAAGCAGAAATCCATCCTGTCCCTGTGCGCGGAGCTCCAACGCAGCCACCTGTCTGCAGCGAGCTCGAGCCTGAGCAAATGGCGGCCGAGCCAATTACCTGGAGTTAAATCACCTCGGCCACGCCCCGCGCAGCCGCACTGAGACCCCGCGCACCTGTGCCGGGCCCGGCCCCGCCCCTGAATCACCTCACGGCCCCGCACCTGGATCCCCGCCCGGTACCGCCGTCGGTACCGCCTTCGGTACCGCCCCCGATCCCGCCCTCGGCCCCACCCCCGGTACCGCCCTCGGCCCCACCCCCGGTACCGCCCCCGGCAGTACAGGACCCCGGCAGAGAAAGGCGTCTGCCCGTAGCCGCCTGTCTGCGCCCGCCCGTTTCCCGCGCGCCCGCGGCGCCGCTGAGCCCACAGCCCGTGTCCGCACTCTCGGAAACCCCGCAGAAAATCGCACCGCGGGGATCGGTGTCGGCGCCGCGCGCAGGCAGCCCCCAAATCACACTGAGGTCCTTGTTTCCCCGCCCTTTCTGCCGCCAGATATAGAAGGTCAGGCGAGTGCCGGCCGAGCCGCCATCTTGAGAGTGGCAAGCACTAACTTCCGCCCTTCTCTGCTGCCATCTTTAGTACTGGCAGAGGCCACTTCCGGCCCGGCTGCCATCTTTGTTGTGGGACCCGTAACGCCCCTCACCATGTCAATTTCGAAGTCGCCTGCCTGAATCCGGCAACGACGCCGAACAGAGCTCCGGCCGACGCTCGAGCGGCGGCAGGCACGGGCGGGGATGCTTGTCTCGGCCGGGCTCCTGCCGCAAGCGGCATCCGCAGCGTGGCGGCAGTCCTGCAGGGCAGGGTCCCGGCACGCGCTCGCTCCCATCATCGGAAGGGCACGCGCGCAGCACCGCGCTGTGCCCACAGGACGGCAGCGCTGCCAGGGCGCCGGAGCGGCGGCGGCTGCAGTACCGCGCTGTGCCCACAAGGCGGCGTTAGCGGCGGGTGCGCAGCCAGGGCTGGGGCGCGGGGCAGGGGCGGGGCTGGGGGAGCGTCCCGGGGGGTACGGACACGGGATGGACGGGATCAGCGCTGGGGATGGCCTCAGGGTCTCTCGGGATGGACGGGATCAGCGCTGGGGGATGGCCTCAGGGTCCGTCGGGAGGGACGGGATCAGCGCTGGGGATGGCCTCAGGGTCCCTCGGGAGGGACGGGATCAGCGCTGGGGATGGCCTCAGGGTCCCTCGGGAGGGACGGGGTCAGCGCTGGGGATGGCCTCAGGGTCCCTCGGGAGGGACGGGATCAGCACTGGGGATGGCCTCAGGGTCTCTCGGGAGGGACGGGGTCAGCGCTGGGGATGGCCTCAGGGTCCCTCGGGAAGGACGGGATCAGCGCTGGGGATGGCCTCAGGGTCCCTCGGGAGGGACGGGATCAGCGCTGGGGATGGCCTCAGGGTCCCTCCGGAGGCGCTCGGGCACAGGAGATGCCGTGATGTGCAGGTGACACCCTGGGGCCCCCACGTGTCGAGGGACCGGGGCTGGGGTTG
>NW_026613035.1:0-16136 GCF_029582105.1 Oenanthe melanoleuca | reverse complement strand
GGAATGGGAGCGGCAGCGCCGGGCTCAGCCCCAGCGCCCGTCCGGGGCGGCTGCTGCTGCTGCCTGCGGCGATCCCGATCCCGGCCCCGCTACCCGCACCCTGCCTGCCCGGGGAGAGGCGGCACCGCCTGGAACCCCCAGCCAATACCGCCAAAACCTAGACCCGACCCTAGTCCTACCTGAGCGCCCCAGGATTCGCGCAGAACCGGGAGCTGTCCCTGGCACAGCGCTCCGACGAGGATCCCGCCGCATCCCAGCACGAGTGTTCCCGAATGGAACGGGCCGGGAGCGGATCGGCCGCATAGAAATAGGCCCCGGCCCGCGCAGCCGCACTGAGACCCCGCGCACCTGTGCCGGGCCCGGCCCCGCCCCTGAATCACCTCACGGCCCCGCACCTGGATCCCCGCCCGGTACCGCCCGCGGTACCGCCCCCGGTACCGCCTTCGGTGCCGCCTCCGGTATCGTCCCCGGTACCGCCCTCGGTACCGCCCCAAGTAACGCCCTCGGCCCCACCCCCGGTACCGCCCCCGGCAGTACAGGACCCCGACAGAGAAAGGCGCCCGCCCGTTTCCCGCGCGCCCGCGGCGCCGCTGAGCCCACAGCCCGTGTCCGCACTCTCGGAAACCCCGCAGAAAATCGCGCCGCGGGGATCGGTGCCGGCGTCGCGGGCAGGCAGCCCAAAAAACAGACTGGGGTCCTTGATTTTCCCACCCTTTCTGCCGCCAGATATAGAAGGTCAAGCGAGTGCCGGCCAAACCGCCATCTTGAGAGTGGCAAGATGTCACTTCCGCCCTCCTCGGCCGCCATCTCTAGTACTGGCAGAGGCCACTTCCGGCCCGGCTGCCATCTTTGTTGTGGTACACGGAACCGCCGCCACATATAGAAGGTCAAACGAGTGCCGGCTAAACCGCCATCTTGAGAGTGGCAAGACGTCACTTCCGCCCTTCTCTGCCGCCATCTCTAGCACTGGCAGAGGCCACTTCTGCAGCGTGGCGGCAGTCCTACAGGGCAGCGTCCCGGCACGCGCTCGCTCCCATCATCAGAAGGGCACGCGCGCAGCACCGCGCTGTGCCCACAGGACGGCAGCGCTGCCAGGGGCCGGCTCGGGGCTGGCAGCAGTACCGCGCTGTGCCCACAAGGCGGCAGCACTGCCATTGCCGGCTCGGGGCTGGCAGCAGTACCGCGCTGTGTCCACAAGGCGGCAGCACTGCCATTGCCGGCTCGGGGCTGGCAGCAGTACCGCGCTGTGCCCACAAGGCGGCAGCACTGCGCCGAGCTCAGCCCGGGGCTGCGGCGCTTTGGGGACAGAGAGAGAAGCGAAGGCAAAAAGCAACGAGTCCCATCCCTTCAAAAAATCCTCCTAAAAGAATGCCCCCAAAACACCCCGACCAAAACTAAAAGCAAATAATAAAAAAACCCCTTTAAATAAAAATCTATTAATATTTAATTTATATTCACATTCACAATCTATACACATTTTATATTTTCAATTAAGGTTGCATTATAACATATATACAATATTCTTTTTATTATTTATTGTACACATAATATTTATATTGTTAAAATTCATTTCTATTTTATGCATATATCTTTATATATTATATATGTGTATGTTTCAAATTTTATTTAAAAGCCCCACCTTTACCCAAATACAAACAAAAAAACCCTTTATTTTAAACTATATTTAAATGTTTCTATTTATATTTTTCATTTTTATGTCTGCAATCAATGTATCTCTATTATAAATATATTACACCAGAAGTATATATTATTTATATCCTACATTTATATTGATCTATATATTTATGTATTTACTTACATATATTCATGTATGCACAAATACTTCTACTTTTATGTCTTTATAAACTTATTGTATATTTGTGTATTTATTTTGCTTACATTAATTATAAAAAAACCTGCCTTTACCAAATAAAACAAAAAAACCCCATTTATTTTAAACTATATTATTTGCGTATTTCTATATACGTATTTCTATATATAATTTATATTCATACCCTATATATTTGCATTATTTATATATTTAATATAAAGTTGTTACTTCTATTTGTATATATTTTATATTTATATAAATATATTTTTATTTTTCTATTCTTTTTATTTTATATTTAGATTATCTATTAAAAAAACCCTTCTCTAACCAAATAAAACATTTATTTAAGCTGTAGTTAGGTATTTTTTATATTTATATTTTCCTGCCTTCTACACCCAGCCCTCCCTGTGAATGTTCTGGCACTCTTGGGTCCCTCTGGGGGACGGCACCCGGCACCACCCCCCCACTCCCCACTCAGCTGCTCCTTCACCGCAGCGTGGCTCCCTCTCCTCGGGACCTTGGGGTGCCCCAAAGGACACGGGAGCCCCCGAGTCTCCACCCCCTGTCCCCCTCAGCCTTTTTTCCTCACCCCCAAAGAAGGCACACAACAACTACAACTGCCTCGGGCAGGAGCACGGCACTTTATTCGAACCCTTCCCACGGTCCATCCCCCCAAAAAGGGACTCTGCTCACGCAAGGAAGTGGGGGACAGCCCCCAGAAGGGCTGAAGTTCCTTCTCAGCCCCGCAGACACAGGCAACAAGGGGCAGAAGAGGAAGCACCAGCAGAGAGGACACAGCAAGAAAACTAAGATCAAGGCGCAGGATGAAATGGAAAAAAACAAAAAATCCAAAAACACCTGGGATGGTGAATGGGCCGCACACAGAGAGGGATTAAAAAAGAACAGGGACAGCAAATGGGACACACCCATGGGAACCACCGGCACGGGGAGCTCCACAGAGCCACACAGAATAAAACAGGAACACGAGCGAGGCACGGAGAAGGACGCAGAACGAAACACGGTGCCAAACACGCAGCAAGGACTGAGGGATACAAAGAGGGAAACAAGAACCCGCAGAGGAATCGATCGCGGCACGTGCCGGGGCGGGCAAACGCGGCCAAGGAGCAGCACAGGGACGGAGACAGAGAGGCACGGCCAGCAGGACAGAGGCTCACCAAGAGAGGGGACGGTCAGGGAGGAGCACTGGGCAGCAGGTGCACACAGGTACAGGCAAAGGGACAGTGACAGGGACAAAGAAACACAGTCACGGTGCAGGACTGAGGGACAAGGAGAGGAAGAAAGGAGAAATAAAGATGCAGGCAGCAAGTGAGACAGAGAGAGAGGCAAAAAGTAGGACAGAACAGGGAGAGGGACTGAGTAAGAGATATTACATAAATTTTGAGTAATCATTTCAAAAAAGAAAAAGAAGAACAAGAGAAAGTGAAGCAGTGAAAGGGAATGGGATGGGGAGCACACAGGCCAAGAAAGGAACACAAAAGACACAGCGGACAGAGAGGAGAGAAGGGGTGGAAAATTGAATATAAAGCTGGAAGAGGAACAGCAGCAGACCCAGGACTATTTATTACAGAGTGTGGCTGCTGAACCTGTCAGGAAAGCACCAGCTCCGACAGAACAGGGCACGGGCACGGCTCGGCCTGGGACTCATCGATTCACATCTGTCTCATAAAGGCCGTGATAAAACAGGAGGTGAAAGCTGAATGGTTGAAGTGCTGCAGCTTGGGTCCTGCTCAGCCCTCATCCCAGCCCGTGCTGCCAGTGAACACACTGATGCTCTTCTCAGCATCCAAATTCCTTCTTCAAGTTTCTTCAAGCTAGGGGAAGGAAAACAAACAAACAAACAAAAAAACCCTAAAAAAAAAAAAAAAAAAAAAAAAAAACACCACACCAAAAACAACCACCAAAAATCCCAAAAGAAAACAAACAAACAAAAAACCCACAAATAACAATCCAGAACAAATCCACAGCACCTTCAGCACCTTTTTGCATAACATACTTGTACAATTATAACTTTTAAATTCTCTTCTTTGTATCTGAAGTTCCCCATACTCCCTAAAGCAGAGTAACAAACCAGGCATCAGTAAAGAAGCTGTCTGGGTTACAAGACACTGAGCCTCCTGCCAACAAAATTATTTAGTGTTCACCTCTGCTACATCCAGCTGTAGCTAATTGTGTAGTTATGGTAATAGTGCCACAGGAATTTGGAAGGCATTATGGTACTCAGAGCTAATACAAAAGATGCACTCTAAAAATGAGTGCAACAGGAAAATGAAATACTATTAAAATGATAAAATACTTGAACCTCAGGGGGGGGGAAAAAAAAAATCTCAGTATCAAAGCTCTTTGTATTTTGCATGCACATTTCCATCTAAGAAAAGCATTTGCTGGTTACAATAGGCTTCTTCATAGCCTAATAGCAAACATGAAGTTTGCCTAACTCCATTTGAATCAGGGATATAAAAGCAGATCAAGCAAGTGACAAATGAGAGAGCTATTCCTAGACTGCAGCAGACACCAATAATGAATTATGAGCGGGTTCCAGCCTCAGCCTGGCATGGCTGGGTTTTTCCTTGGACCTGCCTTAATTAAACGAGTTTGGAGCTTTTGATGCCTGCAAGTTGGTGTTCTTCTCACTGGGGCAATTGGAAATAATTTCAGTATCATTAGAAAATTTTAGAAAAATCCAGCTAAAAGTTTCACCTCTGTCCCCTCTAAGTTATCCCAGTTTTCCCCAGCTAGGAGCTGCACAGAAGTGAGGCAGGGGAAATCACGTCAGGGAACAGCTGTAGAGTTAAAGGCAGAAAGAGAAGACTTATCAGCAAAGGGCAGGAAAGGGGAAAGGTTTCAGAAAAGATTTTGGTGGTCTAATTAATGATCATTTCTGATTCCCAGTGAGAAGAACACAAACTCACAGCCAGTCAGAACTGACAGTCCCCTGCAGTGAGAGCTCAGCACACATCCACAGAGGCAAGTCCAGCACCTGGTGGAAGAAAAAAAAAAAAAAAAAAAAAGGACCAGAAGAAAAAGGTGAATTATTTTGTTTCCAAGTTATTTCCAGTTCTTAAAGCCTACCAGCATTTGCTCTTGGTTTTGGTTGGGTGAATCCCAGGCAGTGGGCACAGGCCATGCCATCTGTTCACCCTGGCACAAGTGGTGTTTGCACAAAGTGGGACCAGAGGTGAAGGTCAGAGCCCTGCTTCTGAATTCCAGGATAAGTTTTACCAGCTGCCAAATGAGGGATTAAAAATACATAAGAATGAAACCAAAAGCATTAATGAGGCTCGTGGGATTCCATTACATTGCTGTCATAAAATTCATAAACAAGAGTTTTGAGCTTCTGATGAGAACAGTGCAGTTCTTCATTCGTATTAGTCACTGTGTGGGATTTGGGGTCTGTCTGGATTTCAAAGCCCTCATGGTGGCCCTGACACTGCTCACGAGCTGGTAGGAAAGGAAAAGCACAGTCAGAGCTCCTGGCAGGCACAGGGCCACCATGAGGGCTTTAAAATCCCCAGATTGGATTGTGGAGGAATCATCTGGGACTTGGATTGTCCCTCTGGGTGATCACAGCCCAGTTTCTGTGATTTGTACAATTCCATACATTTGACTCCCAAAACTTCCCAGCCCGGGGGTTGAGCTGACAGGGCAGCACAAAGATTGTTCTCTGTGCAGCGCCCAGACTCGGGGCTCGCTCTCAGCTTTGCTAGTTCCCGTGAATTATCCCACAGCCCCCAATTATCTGCTCAGTTCCTGCTGCCATAACCTCACAGTGCCTCACGGAGGGTGGATATTCCCGTGCAGAGCTGCCCCTTGAACGCCAGCTGAGCCAGGAACGGGCAGAGCGTCCAAGGAAGCTCAGCAGCATCGGGACAGGGACAGGCATCTGTTCCAAAGAATTGGCTATCTAAAGCCCTCATCCCCCAGCCCCACCCATGTCCCTGGGGGGCAGCTGACAGAGCTGCCCGGAGTCCAGCTGATTTAGCCCCCCTGAGCCGGGGCTCCAGGTGATATTTTCAAGCAGGAGAAGGCAGGGCCGGGGGCGCTCCCGTCCCGTGCCAAGGCAGCTCCCCGTGCCCACGGGAGGACATCTCTCCCTGCAGCAGCTCAGCTCCTTTCAGGGCCTCAGCAGTGGCCTCTGCAAGTTCTTTTCCCTCAGCAAAGGGTGCACATCCCTGCCTCCAGCACACCTCCAGGGGGACCCACCTGGGAAAGCTTTCCATCCCTTCTGCACTTCCAGCTGGCTCCCTGGAAACTCCCACCTTCGTCCAAACAAAACTTCATCCCACCTGAACCTTTGATTTGAAGGCATCTCTGCAGGCTGTCGGTTGGCATTTAATAGCTGTGAGGGAAGATTGCCTTGGCTTTAGTGCTGCTGCTGCTGAACGAGGCCTCAGGCGGGAAGGGAAGGGAAGGGAAGGGAAGGCAATTGGGGTGGACAGGACATACCTGGCAGCTGCCTGGGAGCTCTGGGAGGCTGGAACCAGGAATTGCTCTCTGAGCCCCTCTGCACGCAGCCCGTGCCACCATCACCAGGACACGCCAGCTGCTCCCTGGGCTGCTTTTGGGCTGTCAGTGGCCTGTATCCAGGCTGAAGCATCTCCAGGAGCCTGCTCAGAGCAGCCCCTGGCCCGGGAGCCATGGGCAGCCCTTGAGCCGTGTCTGTGCCAGTGCCGGCCGGGCACCCAGCGCCCATCCCGGGCCGTGTGCTCGGCACGGGCAGGACGCTGCAGGCACAGCCCCTGCCCCGAGGGCCCATGGACAAGAGGTGCTGGATGCCTTTCAGGGACTCCTGGCCTCCTCCTGCCCCCTGTTCCCCACAGCTGGGACACACAGAAGCAACAAGGAGCATTGCTGGCAGTGAGTGGGAAGCACTGAGACCTCTGTGCAGCTTGCTGGAGCCAAGGATTCCCATCCTTGGGAGTTTCATACCTGTGATGCAGAGGGCTCAGTCAGTTGGAGCACAGTCCAGGTAGTGCCAAGGTTGTGAGTTCAATTCTCCCACAGGCCGTGTCCTTGAGAGTCGGATTTTAGGAACCCTCTCAATCCCAGTATATCCTGTGACCTGGAAGTAAAGAGGAAAAGCCGAAGCCGAATTTTAATAAAAGAGGCTTTGCCATTGCAGAGCTTCTTGGAGTTGCAAAGCAAGGGAGAGGGGGAGTGTCGCACCTAGCAGGTGATGGAGAAGCAGCCCGAGCGGAACCGTGCCCGGCCCCGCCGAGCGGCTCGTCCCGCGCCCCAGCCCCGCTCGTTCCGCAGGGGTGCGCGGGCAGCAGCCCCGGGGCTGTGCGCGCACGGGAACGGGGAGCCGGGCGCTGCTCCGCGCTCAGGGCTGCGGGGCCTCTGCGGGACGGGGGCACCGGGAGCGCCGGGATTTGGGGCTCCCAGGGCTGGCACGGCGCTCCCCGCGCCCCGGCCGGCTCCAGCCGCGACGCAGCGTCTACACGGGGAGATCCCGCCGCCGTTCTTCCGGGCGCGGTTACCGGCAGAGCCCCGGCTCCCCGCGGCCACAGCGGGACCGTGTCCAGAGTGCCGCGGCCGCCGGAACGGAATGGGAGCGGCAGCGCCGGGCTCAGCCCCAGCGCCCGTCCGGGGCGGCTGCTGCTGCTGCCTGCGGCGATCCCGATCCCGGCCCCGCTACCCGCACCCTGCCTGCCCGGGGAGAGGCGGCACCGCCTGGAACCCCCAGCCAATACCGCCAAAACCTAGACCCGACCCTGGTCCTACCTGAGCGCCCCAGGATTCGCGCAGAACCGGGAGCTGTCCCTGGCACAGCGCTCCGACGAGGATCCCGCCGCATCCCAGCACGAGTGTTCCCGAATGGAACGGGCCGGGAGCGGATCGGCCGCATAGAAATAGGCCCCGGCCCGCGCAGCCGCACTGAGACCCCGCGCACCTGAGTCGGGCCCGGCCCCGCCCCTCAATCCCCGCCCGGCCCCGCCCGCTCCCTCCCCGGCGCCTCGTCCTGCCCGGGCTGGGGCGGGGCCATCGCTCGCGGCCCGCCCCCTCTCCCGGGGCCGAACCGGGGCTGTTCCCTGTTCCGGGTCCCCTCAGAGCCGGCACTGCCCAGCATTCCTCACCGGGGCTGGGGGTTCCAGCACAGCCCCCAGGGCATCCCGCTGCTTCCTCAAGCCCCCTTCAGCGGGATCAGTTTTTGGAGAGAGATACCCAAACCCAGCAGAGCTGGCTTTAACGGATCCGGGGGAATATCCCCTCTCCCCATCTCACCCAATTGCCGCTGCCAAAAGCCAGCCTGAGGATCAGCTCCCTATCCCCTCAATCTCTGCAAGGAATCGGATTTCTCAATCCGGCAGGGCAGCAATGCTGTTCTCCTCGCCGGAGATCCGGATTGCAGCGGCGTCCCCGCCGGCGCTGCCCGGATGGAGCGGGGAGCGGGGGGTGTGTGTGAATAGAGGGGAGGGTGACGCCGAGTTCGGGCTGCGAGGTTTTTTGATAATTTTTCGGGATTTTTTGGTAATATTTTGGTGGATATTTTTGGATGGTTTTTTAGGGGTGTTTTTGGCTGTTTTTTTGGGTGGTTTTTTGGGTAGTTTTTTGGGTTTTTTCTCACCTTTTGTCGCCAGGTCCAGGTGATTTTGGGGTTTTTTTTGGGGGATATTTTTGGAAATTTTCGGGGATTTTTTGGGGGAATTTTTTGGGGGATTTTTTTCGTAAATTTTGGGGTTTTTTTGGGGGATATTTTTGGGGTGTTTTTGGGTGGCTTTTTTGGGCTTTTTTATGGATTTTTTTGGGATTGTTTTTGTTATTTTTGGGGAGGATTTTAGAATTTTTTGGGGGAATTTTTTTGGAATTGTTTTGGGATTTTTGGGGGGATTTTTTGGGGATATTTTTGGGGTGTTTTTTCCTCACCTTTGGCCACCAGGTTATGTGATTTTGTGGGGGTTTTTTGGGGTGTTTCAAGAGTTTTTTTTTGCAAATTTGGGGGGCTTTTGTTAATTTTTGCGGGTTTTTGGGGGGATTTTGAGGTGGGGGGCGGTTTGGGGAATTTATTTGGAATTTTTGGGGATTGTTTTGCAATTTTGGGGGATTTTTTGGGGATTTTTTTTTGTAATTTTTGGGGCATTTTGGTAAATTTTGGGGATATTTTTGGGGAACTTTTTTGGGTGTTTTTGGCTGGTTTTTTGGAGTGTTTTTTGGGTTTTTTTTTCTCACCTTTGGCCGCCAGGTCCAGGTGATTTTGGGGTTTTTTTTGTGTATATTTTAGTAATTTTGGGGGATTTTTTGGGGGGGGATTTTTTGGGGGGTTTTTGGTAATTTTTGGGGATGTTTTTTGGGTGTTTTTGGGTAGATTTTGGGGTTATTTTCTCACCTTTGCCTGCCAGCTCCAGGTGGTTTTTTGATAATTTTTCGGGGTTTTTTGGTAATATTTTTGGAATATTTTTTGGGTGGTTTTGGGGTTTTTTGGGGGTTTTTTGGGATTTTTCGGGGGCTTTTTGGGAATCTTTTGGGGGAAATTTTTTGGGATGCTTGGGGGAATTTTTGGGGGGATTTTTTTGGGGCTTTTTGGTAATTTTTGGGGATATTTTAGGGGTGTTTTTGGCTGGTTTTTTGGGTAGTTTTTTGGGTTTTTTCTCACCATTTGCGGCCAGGTCCAGGTGATTTTGTGGCTTTTTTGGGGGATATTTTTGGAAATTTTCGGGGATTTTTTGGGGGATATTTTTGGGGTGCTTTTGGGTGGTTTTTTTGGGGGATTCTTTTTTTTTTTTTTTGGGGGGGGGTTTGGAACTTTTGGGGGGGATTTTTTTGGAATTGTTTTGGGATTTTTTGGGGGATTTTTGGGGATATTTTTGGGGTGTTTTTGGGTGTTTTTTCCTCACCTTTGGTCAGCAGGTTATGTGATTTTGGGGGGGTTTTTTGGGTGTTTCAAGGGGGGGTTTTTTGCAATTTCTGGGGGTTTTTGGTAATTTTTCGGGGTTTTTTGGGGGATTTTGCAGGGGGGGTGGGTTGGGGAATTTATTTGGAATTTTTGGGGATTTTTTGGGGATTTTTTTTTTTTTGGTAATTTTTGGGGGGTTTTGGTAAATTTTGGGGATATTTTTGGGGAACTTTTTTGGGTGTTTTTGGCTGGTTTTTTGGGGTGTTTTTTGGTTTTTTTCCTCACCTTTGGCCGCCAGCTCCAGGTGATTTTTGGGGTTTTTCTTGGGTGATATTTTTAGTAATTTTGGTGGATATTTGGGGGGGTAATTTTTTAAGGATTTTGGTAATTTTTGGGGATATTTTTTGGATGTTTTTGTGGGGGTTTTTGAGTTTTTTGGGGGATTTTTGGGGGGATTTGTTGGTATTTTTGGGCGGGATTTTTTTTTTTTTTTTGGTTTTTGGTAACTTTTGGGGTTATTTTTTGGGTGTTTTTGGGTAGTTTTTTGGGTAGTTTTGGGGGTTATTTTCTCACCTTTGCCTGCCAGCTCCAGGTGTTTTTTTGATAATTTTTCGGGGTTATTTGGTAATTTTTTGGGGATATTTTTTGGGTGGTTTTGGGGTTTTTTGCGATTTTTGGGGGGCTTTTTGGAAATTTTTTGAGGTGTTTTTGGCGTGTTTTTGGCTGTTTTTTTGGGTTTTTTCTTACCTTGGCCGCCAGGTCCAGGTGATTTTGGGGTTCTTTGGGGGGAGATTTTTGGGGATTTTTTGGGGGAATGTTTGGGGGAATTTTTTTGGTAATTTTTTGGGGAAATTTTTGGGGTGTTTTGGGGGATTTTTTTCACCTTTGGTTGCCAGGCTATGGTGGTTTTTGGTGGTTTTTGGGGGGTGTTTCTAGGGGGTTTTGGGAGTTTTTGGGGGGATTTTGGTAATTTTTGGCGGTTTTTTGAGGAATTTATTTGGGGATGTTTTGGGGATTTTTTGTGGAATTTTTTTGGGGAATTTTTTGGAATTATTGGGGATTTTTGGGGACTTTTTTGAGGAAATTTTTTTTTTGTGTTTTTGGTAATTTTTCGGGACATTTTTGGGTTGTTGTTTGGGGTTTTTTTCTCACCTTTGGCCGCCAAGTTATGGTGATTTTGGGAGATTTTTTTTGGGGTGCTTCTAGGGGTTTTTGGGGGATTTTTTGGGAGGGGTTTGGTAATTTTAGGGTATTATTTTGGGGTATTTTTGGGGGTTTTTTTCTTACCTTTGGCCTCCAGCTCCAGATGGTTTTGGGGGGTTTTTTGCGGGATATTTTTGGTAATTTTGGGGGATTTATTGGGGATTTTTTGGGGGGGATTTTTTTTGGGGATTTTGGTAAATTTGGGGGATTTTTTTGGATTTTTTTTGGGTTTTTTGAGGGGTTTTTTGGGATTTTTTTGGGATTTTTTTGGGATTTTTTTGGGATTTTTGGGGGGTTTGGGGATTTTTTGGGGGGGATTTTTTGGGGAATTTTTTTTTAAATTTTTGGCGATTTTTGAGGGATTTTTTGGTTATTTTTGAGGTGTTTTGGGAATTTTTGGGGGGATTTTTTTTGGAATTGTTTTGGGATTTTTTGGGGGATTTTTTAGAGATATTTTTGGGGGTATTTTGGGTGTTTTTCACTCACCTTTGGCCACCAGGTTATGGTGATTTTGGGGTTTTTTTTTGGGAATTTTTGGAGGGGGGGTTTAGGGAATTTATTTGGATTTTTTTTGGGATTTTTTGGGGACTTTTTTTGAATTTGGGGGGATTTTTTGGGGATTTTTTTTGGTAATTTGTTGGGGGTTTTTGGTCATTTTTGGGGATATATTTGGGGAAATGTTTTGGCAGGTTTTTTGGGATGTTTTTTAGGTTTTTTTTCTCACCTTTGGCCGCCAGGTCCGGGTGATTTTTGGGGGTTTTTTTGGGAATATTTTTGGTAATTTTGGGGGATTTTTTAGGGATATTTTTTGGGAATTTTTGGGGGGTTTTTGGGGTTTTTTTCTCCCTTTTGGCCGCCAGCTTCAGGTGGTTTTTGGGGGGTTTTGGGGGATTTTTTGGGTGTTTTTGGGGTGTTTTTGGGATTTTTTGTAGGCTTTTATGACCCCCTCAGTTGGGGTGTGGGTTCTCTGTGAGCCCCTCCCCAACTTCCCAAGGGCCCCTTCAAGTAGCTTTAGGGTGTAGAGGCCTGTAAATAACTTCTCTCCCCTGCCCCAGGTGGTTTCTGTGTATTTGCAATTTTTGAGGTCACACAGTGTGGGTGGTGTCACATCGTTGGAGGGGTCACACAGTGAGGTCTTGTCACACACAGCTGGTGGGGGGTCAGAGCTATGGGAGATCCCAAAGCCCGGGAGGGGTTACAGTTTGTGGCAGTATCACACACAGCCAGGGGATATCAGACATGGGGGCCGTCCACTGTTGGGGGGTGTCGGAGGTGGGAGGAGGGTCACACAATGACCAGGGAGGTCATACATTTGATGGGGTTCACAGAGTGTGTGGGGGGGTCACACAGCTGGGGAGGGGTCTGAGCTGGGGTGTCACAGCTGGGGGGAAGCACAGGCTGAGGTGGTGACGCAGCACGTGGGGGGTCACAGATGGGGAGGGTCAGAGCTGGGTGGGGGAGTCACACAGCTGAGCAGGGGAGTTGTCACAGTCTTGGGAGGTATTTCACAGCTGGGGAGGGCCACACACGGGGGGGTTCACATACAGCCAGTGCGGGGCCCTTTTAGGGGAGATGCTGGGGCATCCCAGGGGAGAGGGCTGTAATTAAAGCCACAGTAATTTATTGCGATTTAAGGCAATTCAATACAGACCCACATGGACACATGCGGCACGGCAAGGGGGAACAAAAAAAACACCAAAAACACTGGGGACCCTACTGGGATCAGCCCAGGAACTGGGGGGGACCATGGATTTGGGAAGGCTGATGAAGTGAGGAGGGATCATGCATCACCCTAGGGGGGCACTCCACATTTAGGGGAGGCTCCTGTGCACCCCGGCTTTCTGGTCAGGAGGGCAAAGACTCCTTGCCTTTTATTTAGGGGGCAAGACAGTCTTGGATGGGTATAGGGGGGAATCCCATGGCCAAGGATGCTCAGGCAACACCATCCCAAAATCCCCCGGGAAACCCAAAAGCTGGTTTATGGGTGTGGTGGTGGCAACCTGGACTGGGGAGGGGACCCCAGATCAGGGAAGGATCTCAAGGTTGTGGAAGGGAGGAGAGGAACCCCCAGTCCCAGGTCCCTGGCAGAGTATGGCTGCCTTTGGTCCCCGGATAGAAGGTCCTGGGGTAAGATGAGGGGATGTGGTGTGTTCGGAGCAGGCAGTCAGGGTGGGGGGGTTTCAGGGGACATGGGAGGGATGGGGGGAGGTTTTATTCCCCGTGCCTTCATGTAAGAGAGGAGTTGGTCAGGAATCTCAGCTAGGACTTCCCGTGCCAGTCCTGCCATGCTCAGCCCTGCGCCGGGACCCCCTGACATGTAGTCACGAAATGGAACAAACTGGAGGGGCACAGGTGGGCAGAGCAGTTGAGGGGGTCCAGGGTCGGGAATCCCCCAGAACTGTGTGTTCCACACACAGCAGCTCCGGTGTCCCCTCCCCATTCCTTATGTCCCAGTGTCTCTCACATCCAGGTACATACTAAGACCCAGTGCCCCCTCATATCCTGGTACCCTCCCCTCCAATACTCTAATGTATTCCCACATCCCAGTGTTCCCCATTTCCCAGTACTTCATGTCCCAGGGCACCCCCACATCCACGTGCATCCCAAGCCCCAATGCCCCTCCATATCCCACAATCCCCACATCCCAGTGCCCCCTCCTATTTCCCAGTACACCCCATGTCCCACTATCCCCCACATCCAGGTCCACCCTGGTGACCCAGTGCCTCCTTCATTTGCCAGCACACCCTCCTCACGTCCCAGTGCTCCCCTCATTCCCCAGTTCACCCCCTTTCTGCAATACCTTCCGCCTTCATGTCCCAGTGCCCTCCACATCCAGGTACATCCCATATCCCAGTGCCCCCCTCCAACGTCCTACTGTTCCCCCATGTCCCAGTGCCTCCTAATGTCCCAGGCTCCTCCCCACATGCACAAACATCCTAAGTCTCATTGCATCATCATTTTTTCACAGCACAGCCCCCCCAAAAGGTTTTAGTACACCCCCTCTTCATGTCTCAGTGCAACTCTACATCCCAGTACACTCCCCTCCATGTCCCAGTGCCCCCCACATTCCAGTGCTCCCCCATTTCCCAGTATCAATCCCCTTCATGCCAAATATGTGCCCCCCATATCCTAAGAAACACCCATGTTCCACTGCACCCTGGTTCCAAGATACATCCCAAATCTCAGTGCACCCACTTCTCCCAGTGAAGGCCCCCACCATGTACCAGTGCTTCCAGTGTCCCAGTGTCTCCCCACAGAGGTACATTCCAAACCTCAGTGCATCTCTCCCATATCACAGTGCACTGCTCCTATGTCCCAGTACATCCCTGACACCCCAATTCCCCCCATTTCCCAGTGAACCTCCTTGACATCCTATTGTCTCCTTCATGTCTCAGTGCCCCTCCATATCCTAATATGCTCCCATGTTCCACTGCACCCTCATCCCAAGGTACATACCAAGTCCCGGGGCACCCTCTTTTCTCAGTGAAGCCCCTGCACCATGTCCCAGTGTACCCCCAAATCCCAGTGCGTCCCCTGATCCAGGTGTATCCCAAACCCATCACATCCCTTGTCCCAGTGTCCCTCCAAATGCCAGTGCTGCCCCATGTCAAGAGTCCACCTTATCATCCCTCCACATCAGTCCCACCCAATGCACCCCAGGAGTGACAGGGCTGATTTGAGGTCACCAGGGCACCCCCTCCACCACCCTGCTGGGTGGGATGGGAGGGGGTCTCCAAATCCCTCATTGGTGAGGTCTGTACCTGGACGATATCACGCTCAGCCACTTTCCCACGGGAAGAGATGCGGATGTCGTCCCCATCCAGCTCCACCATGGCTGGGAGCGATGCGGGGGAGTTCAGCAGCACCCCGTGCCCCTCACCCCATTATGTCCCTCTCAATTCCACACCCAGAACCCCCAAGCCCCCTCCTGGGGTATGCTGAGCCCATTCATATACTGGCACATTCAACTCTCAGTTCCAGTGGCCAATCCAATTCCTCCAATCTCCCCAGTTTTCCCCTAGTTCCCCCCAGCTCCCAAATCTTACCATCAAACTCGGCCTGGCCAACCCCCACGATGATGATGGACATGGGCAATTTGGCAGCCTGAGGGAACCAGGGGATGAAGGGAGTCTCATGAAATTTAATGATGCTGCCACCAAATGAGCCCCCCTTTCCTGCAGCACTCAGGGGTGCCAACACCCTCTCCCAAGGATTTCAGCCCCTTACCACCCCCCATCACCCAAGGGGTCTCAGACCTCCCCACTGGCACTGGGGTGTTCCAGGAATTTCCCAGCCCCCTTGCAGTACTCAGGGGTTCCATACATCCCTACACTTCAAACCATGGGGGTCCCAGCCCCTTCTCAACCCCCGGGGTCCAAGCCCTTTCCCATCTCTCAAAGGCCCCAGTCCCTCCCCACTGCCTCCAGCACCCAGGGCTCCCAGCCCCTTCCCCACTGCTCCAGCATGCAAGGATCCCAGCCCACATCCTCCCTCTCAGCTTTAAGGTCCCAGCTCCTCCTTATCCACCCCACCACCCAAAGGGTGCCAGCCACCCCCAACCCCTCTGAATCCAGGGATCCAAACCCCTTCCCATCCCCAAGGGTTCCAGCCCCTCTTCAGCACCCAGTGGTCCCCAGCCTTTCCCATCCCCTCAAGGGTCCCAAGCCCTCCCCACAATCACTGCCCCCATCACCCAGGGGTCCCAGGTTCCCTGCCCCCAACACCCAGGGGTGCTACCACCTGCCCCAGTGCCACCACGAGGGTCTCACATTGACAATGGCCTCCTTGGTCTGGGCCATGTCGGAGATGACACCGTCAGTGATGATGAGGAGGACAAAGTACTGGGACCCATCCAGCACTGTGGCCGCTGAGCTGGGGGAACTCTGCGTGACGCCGGGGGGTGCAGGACCCCATCCCGGGGCACGGGGCTCCTCTTACCGGGCAACATGGTTGACGACAGGGGCAAAGTTGGTGGGGCCATAGAGCTGGACACAGCGCAGGCTGCGTTGATACGCCTCCAGCACCCCCGCAATGCCGTGGCACGCCGGGTTTGATGCATCCCCATTCTGCCGTAAGGTCACCAGGACCATGGTGACACCACGGCCCCCCCCCATGGGTAGGGTGACACCACAGACCCCATCCACAGACAAGGATGGCACTGCCGTGGCCCCCAAATGCTAACAAGGATGATCCCACCATGTCCACAATATGGTGACAAGGGAGACACCAACATGTTCCCAACTCAGTGTC
>NW_026613034.1:0-16201 GCF_029582105.1 Oenanthe melanoleuca | reverse complement strand
GAGATATCTGGAGGGAGGATGGGATGTGGAAGAGATAAAGATGATTGACCAGCTGGTTTAAAGATGGCCCATTAACAGGAGATATCTCCCGGAGGGAGAATGGGTTGTGGAAAGATAAAGATGATTTTACCACATGATTTTTAACAGATTTCCCATTAACAGGAGATATCTCCTGGAGGGAGGATGGGTTGTGGAAAGATAAAGATGTTTGCCCCACATGATTTTTAGCACATGGCCCATTAGCAGGAGATATCTCCTGGAAGGAGGATGGGCTGTCTGTCCTGGTTTGGAGGACAGGTGTCCGCCAAAAAATCAGAAAAATCTTTTTGAAATTGAGAGTGTAAACCCCCTCCCGCCAAATTATTATAATTTTGAGATTAAGGGGCTCTCAGGTAAAGATGTGGGAATAGGAATAACAGTTCTTGACTAGGAAAATTAAAATAGAAATGCAGTGTTACAAAGAACAATCCCAAATCTCAGTTTTTATCTGGGTAGGAAAGGCTTGGCTCCTCCCCTGGCTGGAGCATCTCCCAGTGGGATGATGGAATTTTATCAGTCATGCCCTGGGACTCAATGGCCATGAACAGGAGATATCTCCTGGAGGGAGGATGGGCTGGGGAAAGATAAAGATGTTTGCCCCACAGGATTTTTAGCATGTGGCCCATTAACAGGAGATATCTCCTGGAGGGAAGATGGGATGTGGAAAGATAAAGATGTTTGCCCCACATGATTTTTAACAGATTTCCCATTAACAGGAGATATCTCCTGGAGGAAAAATGGGTTGTGGAAAAGATAAAGATGATTGCCCCACATGATTTTTAACACTTGGCCCATTAGCAGGAGATATCTCCTGGAGGGAGGATGGGTTGTGGAAGAGATAAAGATGTTTGCCCCACAGGATTTTTAGCATGTGGCCCATTAGAAGGAGATATCTCCTGGAAGGAGGATGGGATGTCTGTCCTGGTTTGGAGGACAGGTGTCCGCCAAAAAATCAGAAAAATCTCTTTGAAATTGAGAGTGTAAACCCCCTCCCGCCAAATTATTACAATTTTGAGATTAAGGGGCTCTCAGGTAAAGATGTGGGAATAGGAATAACAGTTCTTGACTAGGAAAATTAAAATAGAAATGCAGTGTTACAAAGAACAATCCCAAATCTCAGTTTTTATCTGGGTAGGAAAGGCTTGGCCCCTCCCCTGGCTGGAGCATCTCCCAGTGGGATGATGGAATTTTATCAGTCATGCCCTGGGACTCAGTGGCCATTAACAGGAGATATCTCCTGGAGGGAGGATGGGCTGTGGAAAGATAAAGATGTTTGCCCCACATGATTTTTAACAGATTTCCCATTAACAGGAGATAACTCCTGGAGGGAGAATGGGTTGTGGAAAAAATAAAGATGATTGTACCACATGATTTTTAACACTTGGCCCATTAGCAGGAGATATCTCCTGGAGGGAGGATGGGTTGTGGAAAGATAAAGATGATTGCCCCACATGATTTTTAGCACATGGCCCATTAGCAGGAGATATCTCCTGGAAGGAGGATGGGCTGTCTGTCCTGGTTTGGAGGACAGGTGTCCACCAAAAAATCAGAAAAATCTCTTTGGAATGCAGAGTGTAAACCCCCTCCCGCCAAATTATTATAATTTTGAGATTAAGGGGCTCTCAGGTAAAGATGTGGGAATAGGAATAACAGTTCTTGACTAGGAAAATTAAAATAGAAATGCAGTGTTACAAAGAACAATCCCAACCCTGCCAGAGTCAGAATCCAAGCTGACACCCGTCAGTCAGTCAGGGTGTTGGCACAGTCCCATTCCATGGTGGCTGCATCCTCCTGCAGGGGCAGAAATGTGGATTCTGTCCCCACCTGTTGGAGCCTGATCTCCTGGCACACGTTATCTGCTCATGGGCCATCTTTAAACCAGCTGGGCAATCATCTTTATCTTCCCACAGCCCATCCTCCCTCCAGGAGATATCTCCTGTTCATGGCCAGTGAGTCCCAGGGCATGACTGATAAAATTCCATCATCCCACTGGGAGATGCTCCAGCCAGGGGAGCAGCCAAGCCTTTCCTACCCAGAGAAAAACTGACAATAAACAGCATTTTAAAGACAATTAACCCCATTTTAAATACAATTTACCCCATTTTAACCATAATAATAACTATTTTAACCACAATAATCACTATTTAAACCACAATAACCACTATTTTAAACCACAATAATCACTATTTTAAAGACAATTAACCCCATTTTAAATACAATTAACCCCATTTTAACCATAATAATAACTATTTTAACCACAATAATCACTATTTAAACCACAATAACCACTATTTTAACCACAATAACCACTATTTTAACCACAATAATCAACTATTTAAACCACAACAATCGCTATTTAAACCACAACAATCGCTATTTTAAACCACAACAATTGCTATTTTAAACCATAACAATCACTATTTAAACCACAACAATCACTATTTTAACCACAACAATCACTATTTAAACCACAGCAATCACTATTTAAACCACAATAATCACTATTTAAACCACAATAACCACTATTTTAAACACAATAACCACTATTTAAACCACAGCAATCACTATTTTAAAGACAATAACCACTATTTTAAACCACAATAACCACTATTTTAACCACAATAACCACTATTTAAACCACAGCAATCACTATTTTAAAGACAATAACCACTATTTTAACCACAATAACCACAATTTTAAACACAATAATCACTATTTTAACCACAATAACCACTATTTAAACCACAATAACCACTATTTTAAACCACAATAACCACTATTTTAACCATAATAACCACTATTTTAACCACAATAATCACTATTTTAAAGACAATTAACCCCATTTTAAATACAATTAACCCCATTTTAACCATAATAATCACTATTTTAACCACAATAACCACTATTTAAACCACAGCAATCAGAATCTAAACCACAATAATCACTATTTTAAATACAATTAACCCCATTTTAAACAGAATTATCACTATTTTAAACCACAATAATCTCTATTTAAACCACAATAACCACTATTTTAAATACAATTAACCCCATTTTAACCATAATAATCACTATTTTAACCACAATAATCACTATTTTAAACCACAACAACCACTATTTAAACCACAACAACCACTATTTTAACCACAATAACCACTATTTTAACCACAACAACCACTATTTTAAACCACAACAACCACTATTTAAACCACAGCAATCACTATTTTAACCACAATAATCACTATTTTAAACCACAACAATCACTATTTAAACCACAACAATCACTATTTAAACCACAACAATCACTATTTAAACCACTACCACAATAACCACTATTTAAACCACAGCAATCACTATTTAAACCACAATAACCACTATTTTAACCACAATAACCACTATTTAAAATAAAACAATCACTATTTTAAATACAATTAACCCCATTATAACCACAATAACCACTATTTAAACCACAATAACCACTATTTAAAATAAAACAATCACTATTTTAAATACAATTAACCCCATTATAACCACAACAACCACTATTTTAACCACAACAATCGCTATTTTAAATACAATTAACCCCATTATAAACACAATAATCACTATTTAGAATAAAACAATCACTATTTTGCCCGCCCCACCCCTCACCCTTCCCTCCCTCACCATTCCCGACGGGACCGCGGCGGGATCCGGCGGCTCCAGCTCGGGCTCAGGCTCGGGGCCGTGCCCGTCGGGCAGGTTCTCGATCAGCAGCTGCCCGTTCCGGTACAGGGTGATGCGGCGGCGGCAGCGCACGGCGCCGCGCCGGGGCCGCTCCCGCTCCGGTTCCCCCGGTTCCCCCGGTGCCGCCGCGGGTTCGGGAGCGCTGTGGCGGATCCGCAGGACCCGGCCCGGTTTGACCTCCAGGAAGGTGAAGCCGTCGCGGGACTCGACGCTGTCCAGCGGCCCCACCGCGTTGGGGGTCTTGCCCAGCAGGCAGCAGAGGAAGCCGTCGGTGAGGGTGGTCAGCATGGTGGTGGCTGGAGGGGGGAATGGGGAAAATGTGAGGGAATTTGGAAAATTTGGGGGGGAAATTGGAAAATTTAGGGGGGGAAATTGGAAAATTTGGGGGGGAAATTGGAAAATTTAGGGGGGAAATTGGAAAATTTGGGGGGGGAAATTGGTGGGAAATTTGGGGGGGAAATTGGAAAATTTTGGGGGGAAATTGGTGGGAAATTTGGGGGGGAAATTGGAAAATTTTGGGGGGGAAAATGGTGGGAAATTTGGGGGGGAAATTGGAAAATTTAGGGGGGAAATTGGAAAATTTGGGGGGGAAAATTGGAAAATTTTGGGGGGGAAAATGGTGGGAAATTTGGGGGGGGAAATTGGTGGGAAATTTGGGGGGGAAATTGGAAAATTTAGGGGGGAAATTGGTGGGAAATTTGGGGGGGAAATTGGAAAATTTTGGGGGGAAATTGGTGGGAAATTTGGGGGGGAAATTGGAAAATTTGGGGGGGAAATTTGGAAAATTTGGGGGGGAAATTGGAAAATTTAGGGGGGGAAATTGGAAAATTTAGGGGGGGAAATTGGTGGGAAATTTGGGGGGGAAATTGGAAAATTTAGGGGGGGAAAATGGTGGGAAATTTGGGGGGGGGGGGAATGGTGGGAAATTTGGGGGAAATAGAAAATTTGGCGGGGGAAAATGGGGAAAATGTGTGAAAATTTGGGGGGTAAATGGGGGGGAATTTGGGGAAAATGGGGGGGGAAATGGGGAAAATGTGAGAAAATTTGGGGGAAAATGTGAGAAAATTTGGGGGAAAATGTGAGAAAATTTGGGGGGAAAAATGGGGAAAATTTGGAGAAAAATGGGAAAAATGTGAGAAAATTTGGAAAAATTTGGGGGGAAAAATGGGGAAAATGTGAGAAAATTTGGGGGGGAAATGGGGAAAATGTATGAAAATTTTGGGGGAAAATTTAGGGGGGGAATTGGAAAATTTGGGGGGGAAAATGGTGGGAAATTTGGGGGAAATAGAAAATTTGGCGGGGGAAAGTGGGGAAAATGTGTGAAAATTTGGGGGGTAAATGGGGGGCAAATTGGAAAATTGGAGGGGGGGATGTGGGAAATTTGGGTGAAATGTGAGAAAATTTGAGGAGAAAATGTGGGAAAATGTGTGAAAATTTGGGGGGTAAATGGGGGGCAAATTGGAAAATTGGAGGGGGGGATGTGGGAAATTTGGGTGAAATGTGAGAAAATTTGAGGAGAAAATGTGGGAAAATGTGTGAAAATTTGGGGGGTAAATGGGGGGGAATTTGGGGAAAACGGGGGGGGAAATGGGGAAAATGTGAGAAAATTTGGGGGAAAAATGGGGAAAATTTGGAGAAAAATGGGAAAAATGTGAGAAAATTTGGAAAAATTTGGGGGGGGAAATGGGGAAAATGTGAGAAAATTTGGGGGGGAAATGGAGAAAATGTATGAAAATTTGGGGGGGAAATTGGAAAATTTAGGGGGGGAAATTGGAAAATTTAGGGGTAAAATGGTGGGAAATTTGGGGGAAATAGAAAATTTGGCGGGGGAAAATGGGGAAAATGTGTGAAAATTTGGGGGGTAAATGGGGGGCAAATTGGAAAATTGGAGGGGGGGATTGTGGGAAATTTGGGTGAAATGTGAGAAAATTTGAGAAGAAAATGTGGGAAAATGTGTGAAAATTTGGGGGGTAAATGGGGGGGGAATTTGGGGGAAACGGGGGGGAAATAGGGAAAATGTGAGAAAATTTGGGGGAAAAATGGGGAAAATTTGGAGAAAAATGGGAAAAATGTGAGAAAATTTGGAAAAATTTGGGGGGAAAAATGGGGAAAATGTGAGAAAATTTGGGGGGGAAATGGAGAAAATGTATGAAAATTTGGGGGGGAAATTGGAAAATTTAGGGGGGGAAATTGGAAAATTTGGGGGGGGGGGAAATGGTGGGAAATTTGGGGGAAATAGAAAATTTGGCGGGGGAAAATGGGAAAAATGTGAGAAAATTTGGAAAAATTTGGGGGGAAAAATGGGGAAAATGTATGAAAATTTGGGGGGGAAATGGGGAAAATGTATGAAAATTTGGGGGGGAAATGGGGAAAATGTGAGGATTCCAGGATTCCTGGATTCCCAGTTTCACAGATTCCTAAATTCCCAAATTCCCGGGTTCTCAGATTCCCAGATTCTGAGATTCCCGGATTCCCAGATTTCTGAATTCCTGGATTTCCAGATTCCCGGATTCCCAGATTCCCAAATTCCCGGCTTCCTGAATTCCAAGATTCTCAGATTCCTGGATTCCCAGATTCCCGGATTCCCAGATTTTCATTAACCTGGATTCCCAGATTTCTGAATTCCTGGATTCCCAGATTCTCAGATTCCCGGGTTTCCAGATTCCTGAATTCACAGATTTCCGTGTTCCCAGATTGCTGAATTCCTGGATTCCTAAATTCCCGAATTCCCAGATTCCTGGATTCCCAAATTCCCGGCTTCCTGAATTCCAAGATTCTCAGATTCCCGGGTTCCTGGATTCCCAGATTTCTGAATTACTGGATTCCCAGATTCCTGGATTCTCAGATTCTCAGATTCCCAGATTTCCAGATTCCTGAATTCACAGATTCTCAGATTCCCAGATTTCCAGATTCCTGAATTCACAGATTCCCAGATTCCCGGGTTCTCAGATTTCTGAATTCCTGGATTCCCAGATTCACAGATTCCTAAATTCCCAAATTCCCGGGTTCCCAGATTCCCAAATTCCCGGCTTCCTGAATTCCAAGTTTCTCAGATTCCCAGACTCCCGGGTTACTGGATTCCCGGATTTCCAGATTTCTGAATTCCTGGATTTCCAGATTCCCGGATTCCCATATTCTCATATTCCTGGATTCCCATATTCTCAGATTCCTGGATTTCCAGATTCTCAGATTCCCGGATTTCCAGATTGCTGAATTCCCAGATTCCCAGATTCCCGGATTCCCAAATTCCCAGATTCCCAGATTCCCAAATTCCCAGATTCCCAGATTCCCAGGTTCCCGGATTCCTGGTTTCCTGGATTCACAGACTCCTGAATTCCTGGATTTCCAGATTCCCAGATTCCTGGTTTCCCGGATTCCCGAATTCCTGGATTCCCAGATTCCTAAATTCCTGAATTCCCAGATTCCCGGATTCCCGAATTCCTGGATTCCCAGATTCCTAAATTCCTGAATTCCCAGATTCCCGGTTTTTCGGATTCCCGGATTCCTGAATTCCCAGATTCCCGGATTCCTGAATTCCTGGTTTCCCAGATTCCCGAATTCCCAGATTCCCGTTTTCCCAAATTCCAAGATTCCCGGATTCCCGTCTCCCATCTCCCCCACGTTCCGTGACCCCGCGAGCAGCCGGGACCCTCCAGGGAGGGAAAAGGATCCAGGTGGATGCGGGAAAGTGGGAATGGTGCCGGTTGTCATGGAAACGGGATTATCCCAACCCCCCCTCCCAGCCTGATCCTGGCTCTTTCCCATCCCGGGATTTCGGGAATTCCCATCTTGGAATTTCGGGAATTCCCATCCTGGGATTTTGGAGATTCCCATCCTGGGATTTTGGGAATTTCCATCTTGGGATTTTGGGGATTCCCATTCTGGGATTTCAGGAATTCCCATTCTGGGATTTCAGGAATTCCCATCCTGGAATTTTGAGGATTACCATCCTGCAATTTCAGGAATTCCCATACCAGGATTTTGAGGATTCCCATTTTGGGATTTTGGGGATTCCCATTCTGAGATTTCAGGAATTCCCATTTTGGGATTTTGGGGATTCCCATCCTGGAATTTTAGGGAGTCCCATCCCGGGATTTTTGAGATTTCCATCCCGGGATTTTTGAGATTTCCATCCTGGGATTTTGGGGATTTCCATCCCGGGATTTTGGGGATTTTCATCCCGGGATTTTGGGGATTTCCATCCCGGGATTTTGGGGATTTTCATCCCGGGATTTTGGGGATTTCCATCCCGGGATTTTGGGGATTCCCATCCTGGGATTTTGGGGATTCAGCACCAGCTGGGTAAGGCTGGGAATGGCAACAAGGTGGGAACGACGGGATCTGCCAGAGAGATCCAGTCAAGGGATCCTGGATCCAAAGGGATCCAGCTGAGGGATCCGGCTGAGAGATTTAATATTGGGATCCAGCTGAGGGATCCAGCAAGAAGGATCTGAGCAAGGAGTCCTGGAGCCAAAGGGATCTGGCTGAAGGATCTGCCAGAGGGTCTGGCTGAGGAATCCAATTTTGGGATCCAGTCAAGGGATCCTGGAGCCAAAGGGATCCGGCTGAAGGATCTGCCAGAGGGTCTGGCTGAGGAATCCAATTTTGGGATCCAGTCAAGGGATCCTGGAGCCAAAGGGATCCGGCTGAAGGATCTGTCAGAGGGATCTGGCTGAGGAGTCCAATCTTGGGATCCAGCCAAAGGATCTGGATGAGAGATCAAATATTGGGATCCAGCTGAGAGATCCAGCAAGAAGATCTGAGCAAGGGGTCCTGGAGCCAAAGGGATCCGGCTGAAGGATTGCCAGAGGGACTGGCTGAGGAATCCAATCTTGGGATCCAGCCCAGGGATCCAGCTGAGAGATCAAATATTGGGATCCAGCTGAGGGATCCAGCAAGAGGATCTGGGCAAGGAATCCTGGAGCCGAAGGGATCTGGCAGAAGGATCTGCCAGAGGGACTGGCTGAGGAATCCAATTTTGGGATCCAACCAAGGGATCCAGCTGAGAGATCAAATATTGGAATCCAGCCAAGAGATCTGGATGAGAGATCGAATCTTGGGATCCAGCCCAGGGATCTGGGCAAGGAATCTGATCTTGGGGATCTGCCCAGGGGGATCTTGGAGCCAAAGGGATCCAGCCAAGGGATCTGGATGAGAGATCGAATCTTGGGATCCAGCCAAGGGATCCAGGCAAGGAATCTGATCTTGGGGTCCTGTCAGGGGGATCTTGGAGCCAAAGGGATCCAGCCACAGGATCTGTCAGAGGGATCTGACTGAGGGATCCAACCTCAGAATTTGGTCAAGTGATCCCAGAGCCAAAGGGATCCAGCCAAGGGATCCGGGCAAGGAATCTGACCTTGGGGTCCTGCTGGGTGGATCCAGCCAAGGGATCCTGGAGCCAAAGGGATCCAGCCAAGGGATCTGTCAGAGGGATCTGTCAGAGGGATCCAACCTCAGAATTCAGTTGAGTGATCCCAGAGCCAAAGGGATCCAGCTGATGGATCCAGCTGAGAGATCCGGCGGAAGGATTTGGCTGAAGGATCTTGTCAGAGGGATCTGACCTTGGGGTCCTGCCAGGGGGATCCAGCCAAGGGATCTGTCAGAGGGATCTGGCTGAGGATTCTGGCCAAGGATCCCAAAGCCAAAGGGATCTGGCTGAGGGATCCCAGAGCCAAAGAGATCTGGCTGAGGGACCCTGAAAGGATCCAGCCAGGAGATCTGAACTCGGGATCCTGCCAGAGGGATCTGGCTGGGGGATCCGACCTTGGGATCTGCCTGAGGGATCTGGCTGAGGGATCCCAGAGCCAAAGGGATCTGGCTGACAGGTCAGAACTCAGGATCCTGCCAGAGGGATCCGGCTGAGAGATCCATCCAAGGGATCCTGGAGCTAAAGGGATCCATCTGAGGGATCTGTCAGAGGGATCTGGCTGAGGATTCTGGCCAAGGATCCCAAAGCCAAAGGGATCTGGCTGAGGGACCCTGAAAGGATACAGCCAGGAGATCTAAACTCGGTATCTTGCCAGAGGGATCTGGCTGGAGGATCCAGCACTGGGATCTGCCTGAGGGATCTGGATGAGGGATCCCAGAGCCAAAGGAATTCAGCTGAGGGATCAGAACTCAGGATCCTGCCAGAGGGATCCAGCTGAGACATCCATCCAAGGGATCCCAGAGCCAAAGGGATCCAGCTGAAGGATCTGCCAGAGGGATCTGGCTGAGGATTCTGGCCAAGGATCCCAAAACCAAAGGGATCTGGCTGATGGATCTGGCTGAGGATTCCAGCCAAGGGATTCTGAAGCCAAAGGGATTCGGCTGAGGGATCCAACCTTGGGATCCACCCGAGGGATCCTGGAGTGAAAGGGATCTGGCTGAGGGGTCAGAACTCAGGATCCTGCCAGAGGGATCCAGCTGAGAGATCCACCCAAGGGATCCCAGAGCCTAAGGGATCCAGCCCAGGGATTCTGCATTGGGATCCTGCCAAAGGGATCCTTCCACTGGGATTGTGTCAATGGGATCCTGCCTTGGAATTTGTGCTTGGGATCCTGACATTGGGATCCTGACATTGGGGATGGCACAGGGGACACGGGAGTGGCACAGGGGACATGGGAATGACACAGGGGACACAGGAGTGGCACAGGGGACACGGGAGTGGCACAGGGGACGTGCAATGACTTGGGGGGATGTGGGAATGACACAGGGTTGGGAAAGGGGGAGCAGGGAAAGGGAACATCCCTAAGGAATGGGGCTGGGAAAAGGGAATGGGAAGAAAAGATCCCTAATGAAAAGGGAACAGGGAAAGTGAGCAGGGAAAGGGAACAAGGAACATGGAGAGGGAACAGGAAAAGGGAATGGGAACGTCCCAAAGGATCAGAGCAGGAAAAGGGAACAGGAAAGGGAACAGGGAAAGGGAACAGGGAAAGGGAACAGGGAAAGGGAACAGGGAAAGGGAACAGGAAAGGAAGCAGGGAAAGGGAACAGGGAACATGGAGAGGAAACAGGAAAAGGGAATGGGAACATCTCAAAGGACCAGAGCAGGAACAGGGGACAGGAAAGGGAACAGGGAAAGGGAGAAGGGAAAGGGAACAGGGAACATGGAGAGGGAACAGGAACATCCCAAAGGATCAGAGCAGGGAAAAGGAACAGGAAAGGGAACAGGGAACATGGAGAGGGAACAGGAACATCCCAAAGGATCAGAGAAGGAAAAGGGAACAGGAAAGGGAACAGGGAAAGGGAACAGGGAACATGGAGAGGGAACAGGAAAAGGGAGAGGGAAAGGGAAAAGGGAACAGGAAAAGGGAACAGGGAAACAGAACAGGGAAAGGGAACAGAAAAAGGGAACAGAAAAAGGGAACATCCCTAAGGCAAACAGAGGGGAAAGGGGATCAGGAAAAGGGGATGATCCCGAAGGATCAGAACAGGGAAAGGGAACAGGAAAGGGAACAGGAAAGGGAACAGGGAAAGGAACAGGGAAAGGGAACAGGAAAGGGAACAGGAAAAGGGAACAGGAAAAGGGAAAAGGAACAGGAAAGGGAACAGGGAAAGGGAACAGGGAAAGGGAACATCCCTAAGGTAAACAGAAGGGAAGGGGATCAGGAAAAGGGGATGATCCCTAAGGATCAGAGCAGGAAAGGGAGCAGGGAAAGGGAGCAGGAAAAGGGAGAGGGAAAGGGAACAGGAAAGGGAACAGGAAAAGGGAACAGGAAAAGGGAACAGGAAAAGGGAACAGGAAAAGGAACAGGAAAAGGAACAGGGAAAGGGAACAGGAAAGGGAACAGGAAAGGAACAGGGAAAGGAACAGGGAAGGGAACAGGGAAAGGGAGCAGGGAAAGGGAACAGGGAAAGGAACAGGGTAAAGGAACAGGGAAAGGAACAGGAAAGGGAGCAGGGAAAGGAACAGGGAAAGGAACAGGGAAAGGGAACAGGAAAAGGAACAGGAAAGGGACAGGGAAAGGGAAACAGGGAAAGGGAACAGGGAAAGGGAACAGGAAAAGGGAACAGGAAAGGGAGCAGGGAAAGGGGACAGGGAAAGGGAGCATCCCCAAGGCTGCCTGTCACCCTTTCCACCCTTTTGGGAAGCACAAAAACCTCGGGACACAAAAGAGTCTTTGGGATCAGGGTCAGGGATCTGGGTTTGGGATCAGGGTTGGGAATATGGGTTGGGATCAGAGTTTGGGATTTGGGTTTGGGATCTGGGTTGGAATCTGTCTGGGATCAGGGTTTGGGATCTGGGTTTGGAATCAGGGTTGAGAATCAGGGTTTGGAATCAAGATCTGGGATCAAGGTTTGGAATCTGGGTTTGGAATCTGGGTTTGGATCAGGGTTTGGGATCTGGTTTTGGAATTAGGGTTTGGGATCTGGAATCTGTGGGATCAGGGTTTGGGATCTGGGTTTGAATCACGGTTGGGATCAGGGTTTGGGATCTGGGTTTGGATCACGGTTGGGATCAGGGTTTGCAATCTGGGTTTGGAATCAGCTTTTGGAACCAGGCACTGGAATCTGGGTTTGGGATCAGGAGCCTCTGGAATCAGGATTTGGAATCAGGATATGGAATCGTGGTTTAGAATTGGGTTTTGGAATCTGAGTTTGGAGCCATGGTTTGGAATCTGGGTTTGGAATCCGGGTCTGGAATCCGGGACTGGAATCAGGAGCCTTTGGGATCAGGGTTTGGGATCAAGGTTTGGAATCGGGGTCTGGAATCTGGAATCTGGAATCAGCCCGGCCTCTCCCCCCACAACGAGCAGCTTTTCCCGAAATTCCAGCCGCAATTCCAGCGGGATTCGGGACCCTCCCGCAGCAATCCCTCCCCGCCGTTGCATCACGAGCCAAGCTTTTCCTTAACTTGCATTTCCAGGATAAATCCCCCCCATCCCCCTCGTCCTTCCCCTCCTCCCTCCCTCGGCGCACCTGGAGAAATCCAGGTTATGTCAATCTCTGCCCCTACAACATCCAAACCCCACTCACATTCCAAATTTTTTTTTTTCTTTTCCCCGATGGGAAAAATTCCCGCATTTTTTTGGGTTATTTTCCCCCCTTTCCCCATCCCCCTCTCAGCACCTTTGGCGTCAGGACATTCCCGCAGCACCGCAGAGAGGGAAGAAAAAAAATAAATTAAAAAAGCTCACCTCATTTATTGCCGAGGGTTGTCGGGGTTTGAGGATGGCGCAAAAAATCCTGGAATTCCGCAGAATTCCCGATGGAAAAGCAGAGCTGGCGATGCCCGAGGCGGTGGGAGCAGGGTGGTTAAAATCCCGATTTTTTCCAGGATTTTTGGAGGGGCGCGAGGGGGGGAATCTCTTCAGCTGAGCTCAGCGCCCCCCCAAAAATCCCCCAAATTCCCGAAATTCCCCCAGTTCCCCCCCTCGGCGCTTGTCCCCCGCTCCATGGGGACTCGGGGGGGTTTGTCCTTGGAGCTGTCGCCATGGAAAGCCCCAAATCCCTCCTAAGGAGGCGGGACCGGGAGGTGATGGACACCGGGAAGGGCCAGTGGCGGCACCGGGAGGGACACGGGGATGGGGGGACGGGGATGGGGACAGGGATGGGGACAGGGACGGGGGACAGGGATGGGGACAGGGATGGGGACAGGGACGGGGACAGGGACAGGGATGGGGACAGGGGACAGGGACGGGGATGGGGACAGGGATGGGGACAGGGACAGGGGACAGGGACAGGGATGGGACAGGGACAGGGGACAGGGACGGGGACAGAAATAGGGATGGGGACACAGGGACAGGGGACAGGGATGGGGGACAAGGAGTGGGGACAGGAGGGGACAGGGACAGGGATGGGGACAGGGATGGGGACAGGGACAGGGGACAGGGACAGGGATGGGGACAGGGATGGGGATTGGGATGGGTACAAGGGGGAACAGGGCCAGTGCCAGCGCCGGGAGGGACACGGGGACGGGGGGACAGGGATGGGGACAGGGACAGGGACAGGGATAGGAGGGACATGGGGACAGGGGCAGGGATGATGACAGGGATGAGGACAGGAGGGGACAGGGGCGGCTTTTGGGGTGGGGTGGTGACAGTGTGCTGCTTGTGGGGTGGCAAAGGGGGCGAGTGTGGCAGTGCCATGAACGTGACAGTGCCACAAACCTGTCACTGCCACTAACCTGTCACTGCCACAAGAGTGTCACACGTGTCAGTGCCATGAGCGTGACAGTGCCACAAACCTGTCACTGCCATGAGGGTGTCACACATGTGGCAGTGCCACGAGGGTGTCACACGTGTGGCAGTGCCGTGAAGGGGACAGTGCCACAATCGTGTCACAGGTGACACAAAAACCAGGAGGGAAAAGCCCGGAGCTGTTCCTGCTCTTGGGATGGGGCTGGGATCGATCAAAAAATGGGATCCTGTAATTGTTGGGCTTGGAAGGATCTGAAATCCCATCCAGTCCCCTCCTGGACCTTCCACCATCACAGGTGGCTCCAGCCTGGCTTGGGACACTCCCAGGGATCCAGGAGCAGCCACAGCTCCTCTGGGAATCCCTCTGGGAATTTCCACTCCCTCCCAAACCTCCCAGCCAGGAATTCTTTCCCAAATCCCACCCAAATCTCCTTTTTCCATTCTCTGTGTCCTGGAATTCCATCCCGTATCCCAAGTCCCTCTCCAGCCCTCTGGGAGTGGCTTTGAGACCTGTCGCGACAGCCTTGGGGACAGGCGACAACCCCCGAGGCGACAAGGCCGCGGTGGGACCGTTGCCGTGGTAACTCCGCCATGACACCCAGAGGGACTACGACTCCCATCAGCCCTTGCGGCGCAGCGCCGGCTGTGATTGGCTGGGAGGACGGAGCCAATGGGAAGCCGCGTTGTTGGCGGGCGGAGCAAAATGGCGGCGCTGAGCCGGGTGTGGGAACGAGTCGGGGGCCGCAGGTACCGAGAGGGGAAATTCCAACCTCAAAATTCCCATTTTGTCCTTTATTTCCCTCTCCTCACTGCTATTTCTGCTTGAATTTCTCCCAAGCTTTTCCCTGCTGCGAGGTTTTCCTTTCCCGCCGCTCCCAAACGCTCTGGAGCCTCTTCCCAGATCTTCCACCCTCATCCCGGTCCCAGCGTGGAATTTCCAACAAATCCGCGGGAGAACGCGAGGGAACGAATACCAGCCGAACAACTGGAAGCGGAAAAAGACTCACGGCTGGATCAAAAGGATCCGAACTCCCGGCGGGATCGCCGTGATCCTGCGGCGGATGCTGAAGGGCAGGAAATCCCTGAGCCACTGAGGGACCCGCGGGAATTCTGCGGGAATTCTCCAGGAATTCTGCGGGAATTCTGCAGGAATTCTCCAGGATGATCCCGCCGAGCCGTGGAGGTGGTGGCCAGCCCTGCTGTCCCTGCCTCGGAGGGGTTTGGGACGCGGTTGTTGCTCCAGTTGTTAAATGAGTCTCGTATTTTTTTTTTCCGTATGTTTATATTTTTTTTTGTTTTGTTTTGTTGATAAACGTGGGAATGTGGAGTGCGGTTCAATCCCAGCGTGTCGCCTGGAATTTCCTGCGTTAATTAGGATGGGGAGTTTAATGAGGAGGGGGAATCTGGCGTGAAGGATTTTTGGAATTAAGGGTGGAATTCAGGTTGGCAGCGCCTCTGCCCTTTCGCTGCTCCGTCCTCTGGGATCCTGATTCCAGCAGCAGCTCTGGGATGGGATAAAGGGAAGGAATTCTCCTCCTCCTCTCCCCGCCGCTAATGAGCGACTGCTTAATAAGCCGCCTCTTAATTAAGGAGGGAACGCGCCGCCGAAACTACAACTCCCAGCATGCTTTGCGCCGTGCTCCATCCGGGTCCTTCTGCGCTGCACCCGCCCCACCCTTCCGCGATCCACTTCCTGCCTCAACCCAACCTTATCGTTGATGATTGACAGGCGCCCCGTCCAATAGAAACGCAGCGTTTCTTTGCGCGGACCAATCAGCGCACAGCGGGCGGGCGGCCATGGCAGTGGGCGGGCCGGGGCGGCTCCTCCCGGCTGGCGGCGGCGAAGATGGTACGTGAGACCCCGGCCGCAATGGCGGCCCCGGGCCGGCCTTAGAGACCCGGCAGCGGCTCCCGGGCCCCGCCGCAGCGGCTGCGGCTTTCCCGGTACCGCAGGGGCGGAACCGCGGCCGCCTCCGGTCTGGAAGGGCCGCGCCCGCCGCGGTCTGGGTGGGGGTGGCGGGGCTGAGGGGGTGGGGGCGTGTGAGGGGTTCCCGCCCTCAGGGCTGAGGGGCTGAGGGTGAGGGGGAGCCTCAGGGGGAGTTTGGGGTGTCCGGAGGATTTGGGGGTGCGGGGGTAACGCAGGACAGGAGGGTTTGCGTAGATTTGAGGATTTTGGGTGTTCTGGGGGTGCCGCGGGCTCGGGGTGGGGTTGGAGCACCCCAATATGAGTAGGGGGCATCCTAAGGGGGGCTGAGCCATTTGTTTTAGGGGAGAGACACCCTAAAGTTGGGCTGAACCATTTGTTTTATGTGGGG
>NW_026613033.1:0-16220 GCF_029582105.1 Oenanthe melanoleuca | reverse complement strand
AGCAGCAATAAAAATGAAGCATATCATCTCACACAAAACATACACGCAATGGGATGCTGTGGACTTGATGAATTACTTAAATTCAAGAAGCAGCCGAATAAAACTACTGCAGGAAAGTCCAGCTGGAACAATTTTAAAAAAGCCTCAACTTAGTTGCTTTAACTTTGAAATGCAGTCTTGTTTCAGACACCCTAGAAACTTTCAGGTGGATGTTAAACTTGAAAGACATCTTTCTTTTTTTTTTTTTTTGGCTGGAACTGGTGAGATAAACTTGAGTACTTCAAGTGACACCAGGCATTCATGCTCATGCATTGGATGTTTACTTCAGCATGAACTGAATCTCTCTTGGGGTTCTATTGACTGTCTGGACTAGACAGTTCATTAACTATATTTCAGTGCATTACCTATAATTAAAGCTTAGACATGAAGCTCAGAGCTAGGCAGTTGCATGAAGACATCCAAGTGAAAGTGTATTAATGTTTTGATAACTACCAAAGGCAATTACTTCTGAATCAAGAAAGCCCTGAGTTGCAGACTGACAAGAACAGGGAAAATATTCCAGGAAATGATCAATGATCATTTTAGTCTTGTTGTTTTTGTAAATCCTTTTCTTTAAGCAGCTGCTATTAGTCAGTGGAGACAGATGATAAGTAAAGTAGATGAGGGACCCCAAACTGTCTCAGTATAGCAACATAGACATCCTTGTGTTGTTCTCTGGGAAAGCAGTATGTTGTGTACTGTTAGGAGTTAAGGGCAAGTCAGCATAGCCAGAAAAAAAACCCCAACATTAAACAAAAAACATAAAAGGATTATCAAGAAATCCAGTGAAATCCAGGTGTGATCAGCAGAGAAGAATGGTTTTCAATGTCTGCTGTATGACACAAACTTTTCCTTCTGAATGGACTGGAGGTTTGTTAAAATAAAGATCTTGCTTGCTTCAGGTAGTGCCTTGAATTGTATGATCTTTCACTTTCTATGAAGGCATGAACATATGCCAAATATCAAGATACTGCTTAGTATAAATATCTGAAAGATTATTTTCCCCATTCTGCATCCTCAGTTACCTCTATACTGAAAACTTTTGTGTCTCTATCTCGCTTCCCTTACCTGATCTAGTAATCTTCCTTGCTCTCCCACGCTTTCTTTACATGATCCCCTCCCCTGTTTGTAGCAGCAATTTACACAGACCAAAAGCACAGGTCTGACCTCTGGCACACAGCTGTCTGTCCCCAGTAATGGTCAGCACACCCCACGGTGTGATTTCAGTCCACCTTTCCAGACAAAACCTAGGAATAAGACAATTTGTCTTATTTGAATAAGGCAATACAATGTAGGCTGTTCACAACACGAGGGATGATTAACACCTTTTTATAGGAGTGAACACCTTTTTATTCCAGGAGTGAAAAGGAGGAGGAGTTTGCTCATCTGACTTTACAATTCCTTGATATTTATCTTCTAATCAGACCTGTCAAGTTTAATTTACTAATACAGATGTAACTGAGCAGGGTTTCTGTTGTTTTGTTTTTGTTTTTTTTTTTTCCCCAGAAATTGTTTAAACCACTCCTCAAACAAAGCTCTGAGCCAGGATACTTGAACATTATCCATTTTTACATTTTTCTCTCTTAACTTTGTGCTTTCCTTGTGCTTATTTTCACATTTATATCTGAACTACCATCTGTGTCTGACCCTGCCATGAGCTTCACATGGTTAGTGTTCATATAAACCTCACCATGTTTCCTGTGAAGCAGGTAGTCAGGCATTGATCCTACAGATTCTGTTACTGCAATCCTCTCCCTGTACAAATGTAGCCAGTTTTAGGAACAGCTGCATCACAGTGGAGTACAAAGACGAAATATTTCCCGTAAATAACACACGGATTCTCAGAAAAGTATGCATCAAGAAAATTATAGCTTAATCTGCAGAAGTATAAAAACCCCAAAACCTTTAGGGAACCAACATATTTTTATTCTTCTCTCATAAATTTCCTAATTCACTGATGTCCACTGGAATGGAGATCAAATAAATTCTTGCAGTTATGTATTACAATGCCAAAATTTACACTGAGTTCTATGCAGTAATATGTATGTTATAGCTATAAATCTGATAATTAATCTGTTAAATAAACTGACATTTTGAATGTGAATGCTTACATTTTGTAAGTCTGTGAATACCTACATTTTTTGAAATCACCATTGGCATATTTGATAGTAGCAAGGAAACCTTTACATGTCCAACAAGATTTAAAATGCACATAATGAGTTAAAGTCTTAAAAACCTGACATAAGGGAAGTAATTTCTGAACTTGCTACTAATGACACTCTTGTAAGTCACAAGTTCTCTCAAGAAACATGAATTTGTGACTGCAAGTTATAAGACAACTGTATTTAAATCCACACTAAGGAACCTATTGTGTGTTCAATTTATTTGTTAACTAACTTTCTTTCAGAAGTTCTCAACAACATGCAATGGTTTCTATGGCTTTCTGTGCCCTAAAGGAGAAACGTTAATAGAATCAATCCTTATTTCCTCTGCTTTTGTCAATAGTTGTTTAAACTGCACTCAGTTTTTAATTCAGCAAGGTCTACAAGTCCATGCAAAGTAAAAATTGAAAGCAGACAAAACTGAAATTCTGAGAAAGTTTCAGTGAATTGCAAGTTGAATTTCATTTACAGTACTGGAACAATTATTTTCCATGAGAAATTATATGGTTGGATTTGTGAAGTACACTTTTAGACCCACAGGAAACCTGTGTCACTTTAACAGAATCAAAAATTTTCAGTGAGGCTTAGTATTTCTTTCTTTGTGAAAGTCATATTATGGAAAAGTAGATTTTAAAACTGTGTAGAAAAATAACTAAACGGTATTTCCTCTAGGCAATATCAAGTCCCAAATAAAATAACAGGAATTTTTAATGTAAAGAACATTGATCTGAATATTTACTTATATTATTGGCATAGCTGACACGTAGGCAGTACACAAACTTTTTCTACCTACAAAGTCAACAGATGAACCAGAACTAAAGTGAGCTGGAGATGAATTTCAAAGGAAATAGAAAGCTGTAATTAGGTATTAGCAGAGTATATGCTGTTTTAAAAGATTTAAATTTAAAAGGAGGATAGACCTTATTTTGAATATACTGCAAATAATTTTTCTATGTTCTGTACTGATGTAGGAAATTTTAGAAACAATAAAGTCGGAACCTTCAAACAGAAGTGTCTAGAAATTTATGGACACAACAGATAAAATATTTAGAACAGATTAAAATTTAATTCCCCTCTGAAAGTTGCAGGAAATTACTACACCTTAAAAAAAATGAATAAAAAACATTGTGTAATTATCATCTCGTATCAGATGCATAGAGGGGACTTCTTTCCTAAAATTTCCATATGCATGTCAATACTACCTGCAGAATGCACAGAGATACAGACATGGCACTAGAAGGAATTCTGGGCTGTTCTGTTTGCTTCTGAGCAAACTGTTTTTGAGGGGACATTTATAATTACTTAAACTTTGTCTCCCATATGAGTGAAAAGAAAGACCTGGCTGTCGAGGGGTTTTTGACTCATTTTTCTTTTTTGTTGATGGTCAATTGTTTCCAGAACACAGTTTTATTCCATGTGTCACTGCTGGAAAATCTATCATGGTGTTAAAATAAAGACCTTCCTTCTGACAAAAGAAAAATTATTCAACACACCTAATTTTTGTCAAAAGAATTAAAAATACATAAATATTTACTTCAATACACTATATTTATAGTAAAGCAGCTTGGTAGAAACACTGAAGATGTGCCTGTTCAATTAAGCAAAAGGCCTAGTCCCTGACTATTCATGCTATTTCATTTCTAATATGGTTTCTCTGAATGGTTTTGGTCTTTGCTAGCTATTACAATTCCACATGATGCTTGGACATAGGTCCAATGATAACTTATGGCAGGAATATCTCCCTTAAATTTGGGCACAGTCACCATCTCTTTTGGGTGTAAGAGATTTAGCTGTGTGGATGTGAACCAAGCTGCACTGGTGATTTTATGTGTTGCTCTTAGTTTGTTCCAGTCTTTGCACCACGAAAAAAGAACAGCTAAATCTAAAATATCTCTTGAATATATTTAAGTGATGTACTGGATCTGGCTGGGATAAAGGTGATTTGGATTCATGACCAAAGCAGTGTTGATCACACCCCAGTTTTTTAGATATTGGTGATCAGTGTCTGCTTGGGTCAATGCTTTCTCTGCTTCTCACTCTGTCCCCAGCAGGGAGTGGGCTGACAGTGGGCAGGAGATAGATAGGGGACAGAGCTGCCCCAAGTGACCAGGGGGATATCCCACACATTGGGGTACTGTGTTCACCAATAAAACTCAATGGGTGCTGGGCAGGGACTGCTTCTGAAGCAGCTGTTGCTCATGAGACCAAATGGACACTGGTCTGCTGGTGGGGGGTGGTGACTGATTGCCCTTGCATCACTTGCTGTTGTTTGAGATAGCCCCCCTCCAAATTCATTTTCATTCCATTGTTAAAATCACAAGTCATTCTCAGTTTTACCCTTCTGACTCTTTCCTCTAATCCCACTGCAGGATGAATGAGTGAGCAATTGGATGAGGGCTTTAGCTTACAGCCAAGGTCAACTCATAACAACAGGTTTTCAAACCCTGCAGTGATAGAGCTGTACAACCTCACTAGAAATCTAGATTAGGGCTGCCTTTATAGAGTTTTGGGTTTTTCCTGATGTTTAGTTTAATTCTTCCTGCTGCAGCTTAAAGCCCATCAATTCTTGCCCTATCCACAGTGAGAATAAAAGCATTATTATTACCTGGTGTAAAGATTTCTTGAAGAAAATCTGGAGGCTGTTATGAGTGAAGTATGACTGGAAATATGTGTTTGACAAAGAACAAAAAAGCACATCACAGAGTTGTAAGAGTGGCCTGTATTGCTAACAGGTGTCTCATCAGTGAAGAGCCTGCATACAAGCTCCAGGAGGATGCCAACAAGGTTACAGCATATCACATATATCAGTCCTTTTCTTTTTAGCCCATCAGAAGAACTTGGTGTACCAATAAAGAGAAAATATACAATGGGCAGCAAAGTGGTCTAAGAATTAGGAAAGTTGAGTTAAGCAAGATTCTGGGAAAAATGACCATCCAGCTGTTGACTCCTACAAAGCATGAAAGATCTGTCAAAAAATTGGTTTGCTGCCACCAAATAGAGAAAAACAAATATAGGACAAGGACTTGTTCCCTGTTATCTTTTGCACAAAAGTGGTCCTGAACAGACCACTTAGAGAATGACAGCATGTTGAATGACTGAAATTTATGAAAGTAAAAGTGTGAAAAATAAATCTATTGACATACTTTGGGGGGGTCAGGTGCAGTGGAGGGAGTTAGGGGGAATGGAAGTCACCCTCATTTTCTAGAAGGCTTTTGAATTTAATTGCACTAATTTTATTACAATTAGTCTGTGAGCTACCATAACGCATTGGGAAGGCTGTTATTACAGCAATTTCCAGGCTTTCCTTCTCTGACTCTGCAATCTAAACATTTAAATTTTTGCCTCAGGTCCTGTTTTCTAGAGCTTGTTGGTTCCCAGTATTCCCAAGCCCATCTAGCTCAAGTCCATTCCTAAAATTGCACCTCCTTGGGTTTAGAATAGTGAAAATCCAGGTCAATAAAAAATACCTGGATGACTGGGCTAATAGGTCATACCTTACCTGGAGGCTGGTAAGGCAGAGACTCTGAGCCAAAGGTTCAACTACAGCTTCCTTCCAATTGGAATTATTCTATTTCTTTGGATCACTGCTCAAAGTAAATAATTGGAAGGGAAGTAAAGAAAGTGAAAGCTATTTTTAAAATTTTGTGAGTCTTTGTGGATTGTATGTCCCAACAGAGAAGCTATTTCTTCATAATACTGCAATAAATGTTAACAAATATTCATTTTGTAGTCCATAATAACCTTCAGGTCCTTTTCTGCAAAACACTTTATCCCCTAGTTTGCATTTGTATCACAGGATTTCCCTTCCACTATACAATCCTTTCCTTCTGCTGACTTATATTTTACTTAAGCACATTGCTAAAAGAGATAAATTGTTTTTTTTTTTAATTATCTTCCAAAGTAGTTGCCTAGAGCTTCATAGCATCTGAAAATTTAATAAATATGTTCTTTCTTCCACAGTCATGAGTGAAAAATATTGCAGAGCCTTGGACAGACTTTTGTGATACCACAACAAATGTTTTTTCACTCTGACAAGGAGTTAATTCTTTCCTAAAATAGTTTTCCACTAATTTAATGTCCATATTACAGTTGTTTAATCTGGACAGTATTTCCATTATTTGTCTATAAGACTATTATGTGCTAACTTCCAAAATCCTTCTAATCCAAGGAGTACAATACCACCACATTCCCTCTATCCAAAAGATGCATTAAAATGTAGTAGATGTTTAACTGGGAGCCCCATTTTCTGTCATATCTATACTGTTACCAGTTATAGAGTGGTAGAATTCAGTATTTCTGAAAAATCATGCTTTCTCCAGGTATTTAATTGAATCCTAAATTTCACTATTATTAGCTATGACAGAGATTATTAGAAATTACTGCCTGTCTCTTTGAATTAAAAACAATTTAGCAATACAGACTGCTGACACCACTTTAATTCACTTTAACCACCTGAAATTCAACGAAGGCAAATGCAGAGTCATACGACTGATGAGCTGTGCTTTACTTAGAAGTGAAAAATTTTTGGTGTGCAGGGTGCTGAGACTAAAGATGACCAATAATTTCTACTGAACTATGTTGATATCAGCACACAGGTATAAACTCCACTTATAATAGGGATACACTAAGAAAAGTAACAATAAAGACAGACTTCCCATAAAATCATTTAACTGCAGAATCTTTGAATAAAGGTCTGAAACAACTTCCTTCTATTACACTAAATTCTGAATTATTTTCTCATAGAGGGCAATGTCATATTTTGTCAGTGGCAAGGCCCTATGAGTCATTTTCCCCAGATATTTCTGAAGATTCAAAGATTTCATATGTCATAGCACTCAATGTCCATTAGCTGCAATGGACAGCTTGTTAGTACTCACAAGCAACTGGAAGGAGGAGAAGAGTGCTTCAGGCTTTTGCTTAACTATTTTTCCAGCACTGAGAGCAGTGACAGAGGAATGGAATCTGCTTTGAATTAATTTTCCTTAAAAAAAACCCAAAAAGCATAATCTTTAAGGAACACACAAAGGATGCTGTAAAGTTGGGTGGTGACTCTGAGCAGGGCCACAGGTAGTGAGTAAAACTACATCATTACTAATGCAGCTGTGCTTCAGAGAGACTGCTGGGGCTTTTTTTCCCCCTGCTCAAATTTTGGCATAGGAAAGTAACAAGAGAGCTATTTGCTGTTGGATTAAAAAAAAAGGTGCAGAAAGAACAGAGCCTGATTAGTGCCTGGTGATTATTCCCTTGATTCTCTGGCCTTTTCCATATCTCTTTGATAGGGATGGAAGGACATCTGAATGTAGCCTGGCACTACACTCCCAGCTGCAGATGCTACAATGAGCTGACCCTCACCAGCATCACCAGTGCATCTTCCCATTCCTACAACTCTGCATCTTACCAGAGCTGTCCTACCCTATTCTGACAGACTTTTAAATACTACACAGACAGGGAAAGGATGTTGGCAGGTGAGGTTAAACTCCTTACCTACTTAAGTATATCCAAACAAGAATTTCGTGCTTTCAAAAAGCTTTTTCTAAGAAAAAGGGCCACCACAAAACAGGATGAAAATGTTGCAGTTTGCAACTGATGATAACCTAACTTATCTGGTAACACAGGATTTTCCAAACTTTTAATGGAGGCTGGGCTTGCCTCTTCAGTAATGAAAAATGTGAGAAGCTGCATACTAAATATAAGCAACATTTTAGAAAAATATTGAGAGCTATGGTGGTAAAAATACCAAAATAGATGGTTTCTTTTTTGACACTGTTAAAAAAAAGAACATGTGAGGAGACCAGTTTAATTTTTATTCTTTTCAATCTGTTTCTATTAAAGAGTCGGCAAGCATGGAAATACGGTTGTTTTTTTGGTTAAAAAAATGAAACACTTCTCTGTTTGTTTCCTCATAAGTAAAACTGATCCCACAAGAAAGGAAAAAATGCTCCACTCACTTAATTTTAAATGAATGTTTCCTGATGCTTTGCAAGGAATAGGTCAATACCTGCCCCAGGAAGCCCAATCTCACAGTGCAAGAAACATGAATCTGAACAAGGTATGTAACAGGGGCAAAGGTACCTGATAGAATGTATTTTTCTGCTGCTCATGGGATGCATTTTGCAGCTCAGCATTCACACATCATAGGTTGCTGACTCCTGTAGGAATTCAGTTAATGATGTGGTTTTTTTTAATCTTCTCACTGGTAGAGACAAATATATACTCAATTAAAAAATGGAGAATTGCTATAAAAAACCTGTTCTTAATTCAAAATTTTAAAAAATTAAGAAAATAAAAATGACCCATAGATCTGCTTTGTACTGTTCAGTTTCCTTGTTAACAAGAAAATGGAGAATGCTCTCATTTCATCCTTGTTAGGACTTCACTGATCAGCTGCAACAGCTGTAAGCATTTGATAGTATAACTTGGAAATAATCATTCAGAACCACTTACATTTTTTCTGAAAACCTTTTTGAGAAGGTAAGGACTTTTCCCTAGTGGTTTCTTTTCCCATCCCAGTCCTTGCTCTATTTCTGGCACTTAAGAAACTGGAAAATCTCTGAAATTTGTGTAAAGATCTGAAAGCAGATCCATCCACTCAGTGATCAGGTACTCCTGTGCATTCCTGCCACAGTAGCCTCATTCACCTCTATGGATCACAGGCAAGATGCAGCTCTGTGAGCTGCCTGTTGTCTTCCTGCTCTGTTGTTCAGGGAAAGCAAGTTCCATAAAAGCAAAAAATGAAGCTGTGGCACTATATAGCACCACACAGTGGTTTTGGCAGCAGTTTTTAAAACCAGGCTTGAATTTTCAAAGTCAGGTGGTGCAGTACAGTTGTGTCTGGATCATATTTCAAGACAGAGCATTAAACAGTCCACCCCATATAACATATTAGCTATACCAAAACAGCTAATTGAGTCACACAAGACAAAGGCAGTGAAACTGAACTAAAAGTAACGTGGGGTTTTGTTTTGTTTTTTTTTTTTTACTTAAATAAATACTTCATCTAGTCATGGGGTCCTCAGTAGAAGAAAGCCATGGAGCCATTTAAATGATTTCAGAGAAGGGCCCCACGAAGGAATCAGAGGACTGGAATACATCTTCTGTGCAGACAGGCTGAGAAAGTTGGGATTGTTCAGAGAGAAGCCTCCACGAAGACATTAGAGCAGCTTTCCAATAGCTAAAAGGGGCTAACAAGAAAGCTGGAAAGGCACTTTTGTAAGGGTGTGTAGGGGTAGGACAAGAGGATATGGTTTTAAGCTGAAAGAAGGTGGATTTAAAGTGTACATAATGATGAGATATTTTAGGATGAGGATAGTAAAAAGCTGTAACAAGTTGCCCAGAGAAGTTGTGGGTGCTCCATCTCTGGAAGCATTCAAGGATGAGTCTTTGAGCAGCTTTATCTACTGGAAGATGCCCCTCTCTATGGCAAGGAAGGATTGGATTAGGTGACCTTTAAACATTTCTTTCAATTTGAACTACTTGATTCTATGATTCTGTAAATGTGGACACTGCTCCAAGAATGCAGTATATGCAATCCAGAAGCTCCCAGTCCCTGAAGTTGTACTATTTTCGCTCATATAATTTTAAGCTTGCAGGAAATAATTGCTTTGAAACAACATCTGATAAGGAAGAAGAATAAAGTGAAGAGTTTGCAGATGATGGTCAATAGGGAAAGATTGAAAAAGTCTTATAGATGTTATAATTGAACTTGTTTGCATTCTCTGTATACCTCAACACTAAAGAATGCTACTTAGCAAAGTAAACTTAAATTACAGGGACACCAGTTTATTGGCAATAAAATGTCTTGATATCCAGATAGCTTAATGCCATGGTAAAGCTTCCTCACTGAAGAAGAGGTGGAAATAAATGAGCAATGGATATGGTGTTCCATTTAAAAAGCAGATTCATCTCCTTGTAGGCAGATGTGGCAGAAAGATGCCAGGGGATTGTTTCAAGTGTTGCCAGCAGTGAGGATGTTGCACAACTGAGGTCTGACTCCTGCTCCCAATTATACAGAAAAATTTCTCCAGAACTGTTCACAGCTGCTGTTAGCTGAATTTAGCTGAATCAGGCTTAATTTTCTGGGACTTGATCTATCATTATTGTATTGCGAGTTCTCCTACTCTACTACAATTTTGAGGTTTTTTTTTTACATGTCTCAAAATCACAGAACAATTTTTAGATAACAGAGAACTCTGCAGGTTAGCACTAAGGAATTGATACTTCCTCCTATAAAATAAGGAATAAAACCTTCCAAAGATAGATTTTAACTTCTGAGTTCTTTTGACTTCTAAGAGGAAGTGTCTACTCCTTTGAAATTATTTATCTATTGAATAATTTGATTTATGTCCCAGGATATCCCTTCCTCACCAGCAGAACCTTTCAAAGAACTGTTTTGTCAGATTGTATACAATTATTGATTTGATCTAGGATCATAAATGTAGGATATTGTAAAAGTGAGACCACAGATATATTTAGGAAGCTGTGACTTTCCTTTAGACATGTAGTATTTTTGCTCCAGAAATTTGTTCACAGTGTGATGAGCTTTTCCTGAAGCTTCCAGGGAAGACTTCTTACATAATTTAAAATAGCAAATGAACTTTTGGAAAATTTGGCACTTTGTATTTATCATTTAACAGTCAAATGGCAACTGAAACACCCAAGAAAGGGCTTTAACCTGTCTAGCCAAATGTTTTATAAATTATAGATGTTTTGTTCAATCAAGATGAACTATCTTTTTTAAACCTTTCATCCTTTACTCTTGTGTCTAGTCTGATGAAAAACTGTTTGTTTTAAACTAAACCTTGAAGTCATTACTCAACATTCAGACCAGTTTGAAAGTCAGTAAAAACCTTTTTTTCAGCACCACAAGAAAAAAATTGAGTTCTGTTTTCCTCCACATAAATGCCAAATAAGCTTTTTTCCAGATCTTGGCAGCAAAGCACAGATCAGTGGCAGCAGAGCAGGAGTGGGGCTCAAGGGATGGCCGGTGGCGAAGGGTGGCCGAGAGGAATCACACACATTCTGAGGAGTGCTTGGCCAGCCTGGGAAGCTGCTGGGAAGAGTAAGGATGTTCATGGCAGGGAAAGTAGGCACTGAGTCTCTGAGGACACCAAGCCTCCCCTGGGACCTCTGTCCCCAGCCCAGGGGCTACCAGGGGCTCAGTCTTGATCTCTTATTCTTGAGTGTCCAAGACACCCATGAAGAGCCTTGTGTACTGCCCTTGGAAACAGCAGCAGCACAAATAAAGAACCATGCCAGTGGGACACAGAGAACAGTGCTAAAACATCTGATTTCTGAAGCTCCCAGCAAAAGTGAAAAAAGAATCTTGCCTGAGTGCAAGATTCCTGCTACTGGCAGTGCATATGTCAGTACATATGTCTTGGATTCAGCTAAATTAGTACAACCAGCAGAAAAATAACACTTCCAAAAGATTTTTGTTTCCTATGTTCATATTTGAAATAGAGGTTGGCAGAGGGAAAGAGTGGACTCAGAACTTAAAAAGGAAAAATTAACAGGTTAATGGTAATTCGTGTATTTGATGGTAGAGCACTTTTATGTATTCTACTTGTTTTCCTGAGGATAATTCTCTAAAGGCAGAAGATTTAGACCAATGTTCCATATAAAGACTGTTTTCTTAATCAGTCTTCTGCTGGGAGTAAAAGTGGGAGAGTGTGGGCAATGAAGGGAGGGGGAAAATATTGCCTGCTTTAATGCAAACAGCCAAATTTCTGAAAGCACAAAAACAAATAGCAATGCAATCAACACTAAGAAAATGAACCAAGAAATCATGCCCAAAGTCAACAGAAGGATTTAACTCTTCACAATCTCAAGGTGAACTGACTCAGAGTATCCTTAATTACACATTGTACCCTAGAGCTGTTAAATCAAAACAAATACATGATGTTGAAGTAGGTATGTTATATTGCAAGTAATGCTTTCTGACTAACTGATTTACACAATGTAGTATTCAAATTGTTCTGATAAAACCAAGATTTCTATAAATATAACACTCATGTTGGAAGATGAATCCTACATGAAGGATTCATTGATCTTCCTACATAAGGAAGATAATTTCCTTGGTGTGGGACCTGAAGAGCTGTCCTTGCTATTACCTTTCCTGACCACTGAGGACAGGGCTAAAAGGTTAGAGCAGGCAATCCCTTGCCAGTCACTTCTGGCATCTCCTCTGAAGGTTCCCTTCATCTTCTTCCTGACTGAAGTTATAAAGGAGATCTTTGTGTTTCTGTATAGCTTCTGGTCTTCTCTCAATGTGGACTGTGTGTCCTCTCCAAATTTGCAGCTTCTGCTCACTTTGAAATTAAGTGCTAAAGATTTCCTTGGATGCTCAGCCACATTTTTCAGCATTTTGATCTTCTCCTTTCTTTCTTGTTTTTTAACATCAATTCCACAATTTTAATACTTGCTCTGGCACTGCAGTTCTCACTGGATAAAGTCACTCTTGTGATGCTTTCATCTTACTCCCCTGGCCTCTGCCTTACTCTCCAGCACTGCCAAAACCTTGCATGACTGCATGGACTGAACTGCTTCCCCTTCTGCTTTTGAGATTCCCAAAAGTGATGTGTAAGTGCTCCATATACATCATGCTCTCAGATACCTCAAAACACACTACCAGTTCCATGTAGTTGACTGCTTTGATCTGATTCATTTCACCTATTTGTGGCACATAACATAAATCCCTAAGGCAGCAATGTAGTCACCCATGGCTACATTTATAGTTAATGGGAAGTAGCAAAGACCTCAACAGTGCAAATTAGGATGTCATAAAAGAGGCTTTTAGGCAACAGTGCCTTTTCTTTCTTCACTCTCTGTCTAAGAACCTAATGTGACTCCAATCCTAAGTGAAATCCCTGTAGTGCAGTGGTATGAATGCACTAGTTACTGCTTGATTTGGGTTTTCTTCTGATTTGTCTTGAGGACAGTCTTTATGTCCCTAGCACTAAGGTATATATTCATGAGGGATGACCATGCCTATTTGGTTGTTAGGAGTTTACTTTCCACATGTCATCACAATACTTATTCCTACTTGTATTACTATTAGAGCTTTGTCTTTGTCTTATCATTAAAAATTAAAAAAAAAAAAGTATAAAATAATGGAATTTTTATATTGTTACAAAATGAGTAAAAATACAAAAGCATATAGCATGGATTTATGTTTTATTTTTGTCTTTTAACAGAAGCTGACTCAACCTAAACCATAACATTTTCAGGTACATTAATTTCAGATATTAAAGTCACAATTCTGGGAGAATTTACCTGAACATATATTTCCTGAAGCAATCTCACCACATTGCAATATTTTGACCATTCATTCAGACTTGTCTGAAATATATTTAATAATGCATAATGCCATTGTTTTTCAAAATTACAAGGCTGGACAAATGGAAAAGGAAAATGAGCTTCCTGGTTCATATGCACAGGAAGATTTATTCTATATAATCTACAGAAACTGAGGAATAAATGCATCTGTGTGCACACAGGGATATTCTTTGGTTCATTTCCTTTTTTTCAATTCCATTTATGAATTTATATTTTATTTTGCTGAAAGCAGGATAACTACCCCAAAATGCCAGGTTAAATGCAGAGTGCTGTCTGACATCTGCATTGTTTCATTGTCTGACTGACAGTGAATGCTGGAGCCCATCCTCTCCTATCCAAAGCATTGGCTTATATTCAGGAAGCACTTTGAGTCATCTTAGGCCACTAGACTTGGGAAAGTAGCTCTTCTTTTCTAAATAGATATGTTTGGCATTTTACAAGCAGCCTAGAAATATCTTTTTAGTCAAAAATATTTGTCAAGGGTAAGTTCAAATCCCAAGCCAGAATGTCATTAATGCTGTTCAGTGAGAGTGGCAGAGGCTCACAAAGAAATGAGCAGTCCAGCAAAATAAGAAGATCACTAGAAATATTCAACACATAACAGATAAAGCCCAAATGAAAGCATTTTCAATGGTCTGGTAACTCATTTTACTTGCACTGAGATGGTTTGTTTCTTGGTACCCCACAAATGAGGTTCCAAAAAAGCAGAGAAACTCCCAGGATAATTAGTAATCAACACCACAAAGCTTTTTAGAGAATGTATGAAATAAGTACTTGTGATCTTTTTGCCAATCTATTAATTCTCCAATTAAAAAAAAAAAAAAAAAAAAAAAAAGATAAAAGATAAAAAAGAAAGGGTGATGCCTCATTAGAGCTTAAAAGAAGTAGAGAAAAAAAAAAAGATCTGCAAAACAAACAAATAAACAAAAGCACCTTGCCTTGAAAATCAAAGACAAAACATTAAAGTACTTTTGTAAAATAACATTAATGTTCATGAAATATGTTTAAAGTGGAAATTGCTTTGGGAAGTTGGGAAATTTCAAGTAGTGCTGGATGTCACACAGAAGATGCAAAGCATAACATGGTTAAAAAAGACTAAATTAGTCAAATGCAGAATTAAAGTGAGTACAGTATTAAAAGAGTGTGGGGGGAAAAAAGAACCTAAAAACTGTCCAGAAAAAAATATATACTTGATAACTACAAATCTACTTTCAGTATTTAGTTGCCAGACCCTTTGACCTTTACCACAAAAAAAACCAAAAAAAACCCCACATGAAAAGAAGCGTTTAAATCTCATATTATTCATATTTAACTTATATACTAGACAGATAATCTTTGCATGTCCAGATTCACTAGGATTCAGTGACATAACTGAACCCCACTGACTGAGGGTAGCTTCTATCTCAGATACTTTTATTCAAGGAAAAACATAATAATAGATATTCCCCCTACAGCCTTTCTTGCATTTATGTTTACATTATGCCAGCTGAAACACTACTATTGGGAAATATTAATATTCCAAGGAAGCTACTAAGATCCTCCATGTTATATGCTATTTAGCCAGCAGGAAGGAACAACACAGGTATAGTTTCTCCATCTGACCATTGCTTTTAGCACTTGAGGCCAAAGGGTGTCTTAGGCTCCTCCAGGAACACCTGCCCCACCAGTCCCCAGCTGGCTGGGTCAGGCTGTGGTGGAATTTTGGCCCATGAGACTGGATATCCCTCAGGAATGACTTAAAGGAGGGCAAGCTCAAGTTCCCTGCTCCTGACAGCAGCTTGGGTTCAGCTGCCTGATAAAAAGCTGTATGGGGTTTGATGCACTAAGATATGATCTAGGTGTCATCCAGACTAGACAAAGCAAGGATGAGTCTAGCCAGGACCACGGCTGGATGAGAGCCTCCAAGTTTCCATAACAATAAGAATCACACCAGGAAATCCACGCTGAATTGGCACATGCTGTTTTCAGAATAACAATCTCTCTCCTGCGTGCAGTACCCAGTGCACTGTGAGGCAAACTTGTGAATGCATTTGTAGATGAATACACTGTGCCACCTGGAGTTTTAATAAACCAAACCAAATTATTTTCTCTCCATCTCATATAACTTTATTTATGAATAAAGTATACAGATTTGAGCAAGAGTGTAATCCATTAATCAGGAATTAATGAATAGATTTGTAACTGCTCTGAGAAAGGCTCATTGGCTCATGGCAAATAGCAACTATCTGTAATTTATCATATATTCTGGATTCTGGAAAAAGGAGGGAAAAAAAGAGGTAGAGATGGGTGCAAGTGCACTACACATGAGGGTCTTCAGAACATTTTTGAATTCCAATACTGTGGGTAAGACTCACAAGAACCACCACAGCAGAGAAATCTATAACAACTGTCATTTGAGGATTTTTCACTCCTTCTCCTCCCTCTCACTTGTGCCTGCCTTAACAGCTATTCTGGCTGTTGCACAGCTTTATTGCATCTTTAGAATTCTGTCTGGCTCGAGTATATTTAAATAGTTATGTCCAAGATTAAGGTATTTCTCTGCTGCTCCCGATGCAATTGCCTTTCTTTAGAGAATACTTACTCCTTTTTCCCTGTCTTTTTATCTGGAGAAACCAGTAACTAACACCAGAAGAATTCTGGAAAGTGTGTCTGTAGTTTTTATTTTTATATAGAAAGAGCAAAAGT
>NW_026613032.1:0-16242 GCF_029582105.1 Oenanthe melanoleuca | reverse complement strand
ATGGCGGGAATGAGGTGGGATCACACCGGGATTCCAGGTGGGAATGGTGGAATGAGGTGGGATCGCACTGGGGGAGTCGTGGGCGACATCCAGGTGGGAATGGCGGGAATGAGGTGGGATCACACTGGGAGTCATGGGCGACATCCAGGTGGGAATGGCGGGAATGAGGTGGGATGGCACCGGGAGTCCAGATGGGAATGGCGGGAATGAGGTTGGATCGCACCAGGAGTCCAGGTGGGAATGGCGGGAATGAGGTGGGATCGCACTGGGGGAGTCGTGGGTGACATCCAGGTGGGAAGGCAGGAATGAGGTGGGATTGGACCGGGAGTCATGGGTGACATCCAGGTGGGATCACTCAACTGGGAATGGTTGGGAATGAGTGGCCAGGTGGGATCTTCAAACTGGGAATAATTGGGAATGAATGTCCAGGTGGGATCACACTGGGAGTCATGGGCAATATCGAGGTGGGATCACCCAGCCGGGAATAATTGGGAATATCCAGATGGGATCACACTGGGAGTCATGGGCGACATCCAGGTGGGATCACACTGGGAATAATCGGGAATATCCAGGTGGGATCATCCAGCTGGGAATGGCAGGAATGAGTGTCCAGGTTGGATCTTCCAACTGGGAATAACTGGGAATGAGTCTCCAGGTGGGATCACCCAACTGTGAATGGTTGGGAATGTCCCGGTGGGATCACCCAGCCAGGAATAATCAGGAATATCCAGGTGGGATCACCCCTGGGATCTTGGGAATATCCAGGTGGAATCACCCAACTAGGAATGGTTTGGAATAAACGTCCAGGTGGGATCACCCAGCTGGGAATGACAGGAATATCTGTGTGGAATAATCCCAGGAGTCTTGGGAATATCCAGGTGGGATCACGCCAGGGGCTTCACTGGGAACCTCAGGACTCCAGGAAGGGTCTCCCTTCATTTTTTCCTCCCTTTTCCATCCCCAACTTCCATAAAAATCCCTCGGGATGGATCCTGAGTGCCCTGGATTGCAGAATCCTGGAATGGTTTGGATGGGATCCATGGACCTTCAACCCCATCCCATTCCAACCCCACTATCCCAGGGTTATCCAAATCCACCCTTGGACACTCCCAGGGATTCAGGGATTCTCTGGGAATTCCAGCCCAGCCAGGAATTCCTTCCCAATTCCCAATTTCCCAGTGGGAGCCATTCCCTGGCTCCTGCCCCTCCAGCCCTTTCCCAAATCCCAGCTCTCCTTTCCCTCTGCAAAAGGCTCCGAGGATTCCCTGGATCCTTCCCTCATCCAGCTGCACATTCCCAGCTCTCCCAGCCTGGCGTTGGATCCATCCCCATCCCCATCCCAACTCCTCTCCAGGAAGGAATTTCGGGATCCAGGGGCTTCACTGGGAATTTGGGACTCCAGGAAGTGTCTCCCTTCCCTTTCCCATCCCCAAATTCCATAAAAATCCCTGGGGATGGATCCTGAGTGCCCTGGATCCCAGAATCCCAGAATGGTTTGGATGGGATCCATGGACCTTCAATCCCCTCCCATTCCAACCTCACCATCCCTGAATTTTCCAGCCTTTCTTTGGACACTCCCAAGGATCCAGGAATTCTCTGCCAATCCCATCCCATCCCATCCCTTCCCTGCCCTCCCAAGAATTTTCCTCCTCCCTGGAAATTCCCCACCCGCAGCCGCAATCCAACCATTTCTCCGGCCTCTTCCCGCTTTTCCCCACATCCCACACCAAGGAAAAATTCCCAAGATTCCCGATTTTTCCGGGCAGGTGGTGGAGGAGACGCAGCAGATCCTGAAGGAATACGGATTCCGCTTCGTCCGGCGCGGCGCCGTCTACGTCAAAGGCAAGGGGGAGCTCCTGACTTTTTTCCTGAAGGGCCGGGAAAAACCGGGATCGTTCCTCGGAGCTGCCGCTGTGCCCCTGCCCCACCAGGTGCTGGAAAATTCCTGAGGATTCCTCGGGAATATCCGCCGGGATCCGCAACCCACCCCCTCCTTCCCGGAGGTTTTTTGGGTTTTTTTTTTGGAGTGGGGCAGGTGTGGATTTTATGGAAAGGCGGATCCGGGTTTTTTTGGTTTTTTTCCCGGGATTTTCCGCTGCGGGAATGCCGGACTTGGAGCGGTGGCAGCGATTCCAGGAGATCCAAACTCAGGGATGGTTGGGAAGACTCAGCGGGAGCAAATCTGGGATTTGCCGGAAAATTCCTCCCGAATTCCTCCTGGAGCGCGGCTGGGAGGAGCTGGGAGAGCTCGGATCCGGATCCGGCTTGGATTTGGGGAAGGACGGGAGTTGTGCGGTCCAGATCCATAAATTTTATCGGAGAAACGACGGATTTTCGTTTGTGCCCTGTGGCCGGGATCAGGGTTGGGATTGGGATTGGATCGGGATCGGCATCTGGATCAGGATTGGGATCAGCATTGAGGGCAGGATTGGGATCAGGATCAGGTGTGAGACTGGGATCAAGAGTGGGATCAGAACTGGAATTGGAACAGGGATAAGGATTGGGATCTGGATCAGGATCGCGATCGAGCTCTGGATCGGGATTGGGATCAGGATCAGGATTGGGATTGGGACTGGATCAGAACCAGGATTAGGATTGGGATTGGATCGGGATTGGGATCAGTATTAGGATCAGGACCAGGATCGGGATTGGGATCTGGATCAGGATCAGGATTGGGATTGGGATCAAGATTAGGATCAGAATAGGGATTGGGATTTGGATTGGGATCAGGATCAGAATTGGGATCAGGATTGGGATTGGGATGGGGATTGGGATCTGACCAAGCTCGGGATTGGGATAAGGATCTGGTTTGCGGTCAGGATCTGGTTTGGGATCGGGATCCGGATCTGGATCGGGGATGGGATCGGGATTGGGATAAGGATTGGGATTAGGATTGAGATCAGGATTGGGATCAGAATCAGAATCAGAATCACCATAGGGATCAGAATTGGGATCGGCGCCACCAGAAAGTGTGTCCATGGAATTTGGGGAGCTGGGGGCGTTCCCAGAGCTGGGATCAGCTCCAATAGAATCAGTGGAATTCCAAAGCCTCATTCCCAATTCCCAGCCTGGATTTTTCCAGGGATAACGGGAAGGGCTCCAGCGCTTTTCTAAGGGGATGTTGGATTGGGAAGGATCCCAGAATGGTTTGGATGGGAAGGGACCCAAAATCCCATTCCAGGGGCAGGGACACATTCCAAATTTTCCTTGGACTCTCTCAGGGATCCAGGGATTCTCTGGGTGTTCCAGCCCAGCTGGGAATTCCTTCCCAAATCCCATTTTCCCCTTCCCCAGGGAATTCCCTCCATTCCCGGCTCTCCCAGCCTGGAATCAGATCCATCCCCATCCCAACTCCTCTCCAGGAAGGATTTTCAGGAATTGAATGGGAATTCCGAGGTCCAGGAAGGGTCTCCTTTCCCTTTTCCATCCCCGAATTCCATAAAAATCCCTCGGGATGGACCCTGAGTGTCCTGGATCCCAGAATGGTTTGGGATGGGATCCATGGATTTTAAATCCCATTCCATTCCAATCCCGCTATCCCGGGCTGCTCCAGGATTTCCTCCGACACTCCCATGGATCCAGGGATCCTCTGGGAATTCTTTTCCAGTCTCTCCCCATATTCCCAGCCAGGAATTCCTTCCCATAATCCCACGCCACTCCCTCCTTTTCCTGTGGGAATCCATTCCCTGTGTCCTTCATTCCCTCATCCCAAATATTCCCTTCCACCCATTCCCAACCTTTGGATTCATCCCCAATTCCCATTTTTTTCCCTGTTGCCGCCTCCTCCGAACGCTCTCATCCATATTATTTTTTATTTCTTTGGGAATTTTCCATCCCTGCTTTACAATATTTTACAGGATCCCACCCTTCCAAAAATTCCCAATCGGGATCCATCCCATTCCAAGAATCCCCAGCTGGGAATTCCACCCTCATTCCCACCCGGAATCCCGGGATTTTTATTTATTCATTTATTTATTTATTTATTTTTAAATTAGGAAGGATTGAGTGCTAAGGGGACACTACAAGGGGTGCGCGAATCCCGTGGGATTTTTCCGGTTTTTTTTTCCTGGATTTTTCCCGGTTTTTTCCGGGATTTTCCCGTTGTTTTTTTTTTTTTTTTTCCCGGATTTTCCCGTTTTTTCCATCACTGCCCATCCTTGGAAAAGCTTTTCCCGATGGCGTTCTTGAAGAGCGTCACCAGCGGCGTCCGGACCCTCTCCGGGCTCATGAAACCCCCGTAGCGTTTCTCCTTCTGGGAATTCCACGGGAATTCCGCCTCTTCCTCCTCCTCCTCCTCCTCTTCTTCCGACGGCTCTTCCCGCCGGAATTCCAGCTGGGAATTCTCCGCCGATTCCTCCTCGGCTCCGTTGGGATAAACCTTGACCGGCCTCCTCTTGCGCCCCACGGGTTTTCCCCATCGGAAGTGCTCCATGGAATACGAGCGCTTCCCGTCCTTTCCCGCCTCTTCCGAGCGCCGGGAAAAGGGAATTCCGGGATCGCTTCCGGTTCCCTCTTCCCGTTTCCTCATCCCGGCGTCGCTGCTGTTTTTCCGGCCGAACTGGTTCCATCGGAAGTGGCTCATGACGTACCGGCGGAGGCTCTCGGAGAGCGGCTGGAATTGCCCGTTCCCGGGAAAGAGCGGAGATTCCAAGGAAAGCTGGGCCCGGCACGATCCCGCGCAGGCCTGGAACGAGGCGGGAAAAAGGGAATTCCGGGGATGGAATTCCCAATTTTTGGGATGCTCAGAATCATTTGGGAATGGGGGATTCGGGAGCCTTTGGAAGCGGCGTTCCCACGAAAATCCCCGCGTTTGGGAGTTTTCGGGAAAACGTAAGGAACGGGAATTTTGGGATGGAATTCCCATTTTTTGGGACGTTTGGAGCAATTTGGGAATGAGGGATTTGGGAGGCTCTGGAAACGGCGTTCCCACAAAAATTCCCATGTTTGGGGGTTTTCGGGAAAACGTAAGGAATGGGAATTTTGGGATGGAATTCCCATTTTTTGGGATGTTGGGGGCAATTTGGGAATGAGGGATTCAGGAAGCTCTGGAAGCGGCGTTCCCACAAAAATTCCCATGTTTGGGAGTTTTTTGGAAAACGTAAGGAACGGGAATTCCGGGATGGAATTCCCACTTTTCGGGATGGTCAGGATCATTTGGGAATGGGGGATTTGGGACCCCCTGGAAGCAGAAAAATTTTGGGAAAATCCCATGTGGGATAGCGAAAGGAATGGGGATTCCGGGATGGAATTCCCACTTTTCGGGATGTTCGGGATCGTTTGGGAATGAGGGATTTGGGAGGGTCTGGAAGTGGAAAATTTTGGGAGAATCCCATGTGAGGAGGGATTTGGGAATTTACAAAATTTGGGAATTCCTTGGCAAAAGCAACGAACAGGAATTCCAAGATGGAATTCCCACTTTTCAGGATGTCTGGGATCATTTGGGAATGGGGGATTCGGGAATCTCTGGAAGCAAAAAAATTTTGGGAAAATCCCATATGGGAGAGATCCCAAATTCGGGAATTCCCAGGAATAACGAAACGAATGGGAATTCCGGGATGGAATTCCCATTTTTTTGGGATGCTCAGAATCGTTTGGGAATGGGGGATTGGGGAGGCTCTGGAAGTGGCGTTCCCTTGAAAATTCCCATGTTTGGGAGTTTTAGAGAAAATACAAGGAATGGGAATTCCATCCCGGAATTTTTGGGATGTTCGGGATCGTTTGGGAATGAGGGAATTGGGGCCCTCTGGAAGTGGAAAGTTTTGGGAAAATCCCATGTGGGATAACGAAAGGAATGGGAATTCTGGGATTGAATTCCCACTTTTCAGGATGTTTGGGATCATTTGGGAATAGGGATTCAGGAGTGTCTGGAAGTGGAAAATTTTGGGAAAATCCCATGTGGGGAGGGATTTGGGAATTTACAAATTTGGGAATTTCCTGGAATAACACAAGGAGCAGGAATTCCGGGATGGAATTCCCACTTTTCCTGATGTTCTGGATCATTTGGGAATGGGGGATTGGGGAGGATCTTCCCATGTTTGGGAATTCCCAGGAATAGCAAAAGGAATGGGAATTCCGGGATGGAATTCCCATTTTTTGGGATGTCCAGGATCATTTGGGAATGGGGTATTTGGGAGCCACTGGAAGGGGAAAATTTTGGGAGAATCCTGAATTTGGGAATTCCCTGTAAAAATGCAAGGAATGGGAATTCTGGGATGGAATTCCTGTTTTTTGTGATCCTGGAGTTTGGAATCATTTGGGAACGGGAAAGCCTCTGGAAGAGGAGTTCCCACAAAAAATTTGGGAGAATCCCATGTGGGGAGGGATTTGGGAATTCCCAAATTTGGGAATTTTGGGGGATTTTTTGGGATTTGATCCCTTAATTCTCAAGGAAAATTCCTATTCTGAATCCCTCCAATTTTAGGATCTTCGGGATTTGATCCCCAAAATTTTTTGGGTTTTGGGATTTGATCCCCAAAAATGTCCGTGAAAATTCCCATTCCTGAATCCATCCATTTTTGGGATCTTTGGGATTTGATCCCTAAAAATCGCCAGGAAAATTCCCATTCCCTCCCAAATCCCTTTTTTTATTTTGGATCTTTGGGATTTGATTACAAAAAAAAATTTTTGACCTTTTGGATTTGAACCCAAAGAATCCCTGGGGAAATTCCCATTCCCAAATCTCTCTATTTCTGTGGATCTTTGACCTGTGATCCCAAAACGTTTTTTTTGGGATTGTTGAGATTTGATCCCCAAAGAACCTCCATAAAAATTCCCATTCCCAAATCCCTTCTTTTTTTGGGTGGGGAGGGGGGTTTATTGGGATTTGATCCCAAAAAATTTTGGAGTTCTTTCAGTTTTGATCCCAAAGAATCCCTGAGAAAATTCCCATTCCCAGAACCCTCAATTTTTTGGGATTTTTTGGGATTCTCCAGAAAAATTCCCGTACCCAAATCCCTCTGGTTTTTTTTTTTTTTTTTTTTTTTTTTTTTTTTTTTTTTTTTTTTTTTTTTTTTTTTTTTTTTTAATTTTAATTTTGGGATTTTATCCCAAAAAATCGCCAAGAAAAATTCCCATTCCCAAACCCCACCCCACTTCCATCCCTTCCCTTTCCCACATTCCCAACCCTCATCCCCCCATTCCCAAATTCCCAGGATTTACCAGAATTCCGGCCTCGCTGCCCAGATCCCGGCACCTGGAATTCTCCCGGCAGGGATCGGAAGCTCCGACGGAATTCCAAAGGATCAACCCCAGCACCACGGGAAGGATTCCCGACCCCATCCCGGCTGGAAAAACGGGATCACGCCGGGAGCTGAGAGCAGGAAAACCGGGAAGGAACTGTGGGAAAAATCCCAAAAAAATTGGTTGTTACTGTCAGAAAATTCCACAATTCCTTCGGGATTCACCTTCTATTCCCGAGCCTCAGTTTCCCTCTGGAAAAATCCATCCCATTTCCGGGGATTGGGAAAAATTTCCCATAATTCTCTGTAAAATTCCCAATTTTTTCACAGGGAAAGGGAAGGGGATCCCTGGACCCGACTCTGTCCTGGCTCAAAAATTCCAAAATTTGGGAAATTTTCCCTCCTGGACATTCACAGATTGGAGAAAAATGGGAATTTTAATGGAAAAATGGGAGGGATTTTTCCAGAGGGAAATTGAGGCACGGGAAAATTGAGGGAATTCCTGGATTTACCTATTTTCTCCTCCAAAAATACGGGGAAATTCCCTCCTGAACATTCCCAGATTTGGGGAATTTCCCTTCTTTTTAATGGGAAAATGATCCAAACCCCAGAAAACGGGAGGGATTTTTCCAGAGGGAAACTGAGGCACGGGATTTTTCCAGAACTGGGAATTCTCATGAAGGAATTTTTCCTTTTTTCCCCCTTCCCTTTCCCGTGCCTCAGTTTCCCTCTGGAAAACCTCTGCATTTCTCGGGATTGGGAGAAATTTCAAATAATTCCTTGTAAAATTCCCGTTATTCCACAGGGAAACTGAGGCACGGGAAAATGGAGGGAATTCCTGGATCCGCCTCTTTTCTGCTCAAAAAAAACCCAAAAAACCAAAAAAACATTCCCAGATTTGGGGAGAAATGGGATTTTTAAATGGAAAATTATCCAGGAAATGAGAGGGGATTATCCAGAGGGAAAACGAGGCACGGGAAAGGGATCCCTAAAAAAAAATGGGAACAATTCCCTCTGGAACCTTCCCATATATGGGAAAATCCCGTGCCTCAGTTTCCCTCTGGAAAAATCTCTCCCATTTTCCAGGATCGGGATCATTTTTCCATTAAAAACAGGGAAATTTCCCCAAAACTGGGAATGTTCAATGGGGAATTTTTCCCGGTTTTTTGAGCTGGAAAAGAGGCGGATCCAGGAATTCCCTCAATTTCCCTGTGCCTCATTTTCCCTCTGGAAAAATCCCTCCCATTTTCCCATTAAAAAGATCTAATTTTTCCCAAATTTGGGAATGTCCAGGAGGGAATTTTTTTCCTAAATTTTGGCTGGAAAAAGAGGCGGCCCCAGGGATCCCCTTCCCTTTCCCGTGCCTCAGTTTCCCTCTGGAAAAATCCCTCCCGTTTTCCGGGATTGTGATAATTTTTCTATTAAACAGAGGGAAAATTTCCCAAATCTGGGAATGTTCAGGATGGAATTTTCCCAATTTTTGGAGGAGAAAAGAGGCGGATCCAGGAATTCCCTCCATTTTCCCGCGCCTCAGTTTCCCTCTGGAAAAAATCCCTCCCATTTTCCCATTAAAATTCCCATTTTTCTCCCCAAATCTGGGAATGTCCAGGAAGGATTTTTTTTTTCCCCAAATTTTGGAGTTTTTGAGCCGGGACAGAGGCGGATCCAGGGATCCCATTCCCTTTCCCGTGCCTCAGTTTCCCTGTGGAAAATTGGGAATTTTACAGAGAATTATGGGAAATTTTTCCCAATCCCCATCCCGGGAAATGGGAGGGATTTTTCCAGAGGGAAACTGAGGCACGGGAAAGGAATCCCTAAAAAAAAAAAAAAAATGGGAAAAATTCAGTCTGGAGCATTTTCAGATCTGGGAATACCCCGTGCCTCAATTTCCCTCTGGAAAAATCCCTCCAGTTTTCCAGGATCGGGATCATTTTCCCATTAAAAAGAGGGAAATTTCCCCAAACCTGGGAATGTTCAATAGGGAATTTTTCCCGGTTTTTTGAGCTGGAAAAGAGGCGGATCCAGGAATTCCCTTCATTTCCCCGTGCCTCAGTTTTCCTCTGGAAAAATCCCTCCCGTTTTCCGGGATTGTGATGATTTTTCTATTAAAAAGAGGGAAAATTTCCCAAATCTGGGAATGTTCAGGAGGGAATTTTCCCAATTTTTAGAGGAGAAAAGAGGAGGTTCCAGGAATTCCCTCCATTTTCCCGTGCCTCAGTTTCCCTCTGAAAAAATCCCTCCCATTTTCCCATTAAAATTCCCATTTTTTCTCCCCAAATCTGGGAATGTCCAGGAGGGATTTTTCCCCAAATTTTGAACTTTTTGAGCCGGGACAGAGGCGGATCCAGGGACCCCATTCCCTTTCCCCTGCCTCAGTTTCCCTGTGGAAAATTGGGAATTTTACAGAGAATTATGGGATATTTTTCCCAATCCCCATCCCGGGAAATGGGAGGGATTTTTCCAGAGGGAAACTGAGGCACGGGAAAGGGATCCCTAAAAAAAAAAAGGGAAAATTCCCTCTGGAACATTCCCATATATGGGAATATCCCGTGCCTCATTTTCCCTCTGGAAAAATCCCTCCTGTTTTCTGGGATTCGCATAAATTTTCCATGAAAAGGGAGGAATATTTCCCAAATCTGGGAATGCTCAGGATGGAATTTTCCCGTTTTTTTCGGAAGGAAAATATTCGGATCCAGGAATTCCCTTTATTTTCTCGTGCCTCGGTTTCCCCCCTGGAATAATCCCACCCATTCCCGGGATTTGGATAATTTTTCCATTTAGAAGAGGGAAAATTCCAAATCTGGGAATGTTCAGGATGGAATTTTCCCAATTTTTGGAAGAGAAAAGAGGCGGATCCAGGAATTCCCTCCATTTTCCCGTGCCTCAGTTTCCCTCTGAAAAAATCCCTCCCATTTTCCCATTAAAATTCCCATTTTTCTCCCCAAACCTGGGAATGTCCAGGAAGGAATTTTTTTTTCCCCAAATTTTGGAGTTTTTGAGCCGGGACAGAGGCGGATCCAGGGATCCCATTCCCTTTCCCGTGCCTCAGTTTCCCTGTGGAAAATTGGGAATTTTACAGAGAATTCTGGGAAATTTTTCCCAATCCCCATCCCGGGAAATGGGAGGGATTTTTCCAGAGGGAAACTGAGGCACGGGAAAGGAATCCCTAAAAAAAAAAAAAAAAAAAAAGTGAAAAAATTCCCTCTGGAACTTTCCCATATATGGGAAAATCCCGTGCCTCAGTTTCCCTCTGGCAAAATCTCTCCCATTTTCCAGGATCGGGATCATTTTCCCAATAAAAACAGGAAAATTTCCCAAATCTGGGAATGTTCAGGATGGAATTTTCCCAATTTTTGGAGGAGAAAAGAGGCGGATCCAGGAATTCCCTCCATTTTCCCGTGCCTCAGTTTCCCCTTGGAAAATCCCTCCCATTTTCCCATTAAAAAGATCTAAATTTTCCCAAATTTGGGAATGTCCAGGAGGGAATTTTTCTCCTAAATTTTGGCTGGAAAAAGAGGCGGCCCCACGGATCCCCTTCCCTTTCCCGTGCCTCAGTTTCCCTCTGGAAAAATCCCTCCCGTTTTCCGGGATTGTGATAATTTTTCTATTAAAAAGAGGAAAAATTTCCCAAATCTGGGAATGTTCAGGATGGAATTTTCCCAAATTTTGGAGGAGAAAAGAGGCGGATCCAGGAATTCCCTCCATTTTCCCGTGCCTCAGTTTCCCTCTGAAAAAATCCCTCCCATTTTCCCATTAAAATTCCCATTTTTCTCCCCAAACCTGGGAATGTCCAGGATGGAATTTTTTCCCAAATTTTGGAGTTTTTGAGCCGGGACAGAGGCGGATCCGGGGATCCCATTCCCTTTCCCGTGCCTCAGTTTCCCTCTGGAAAATTGGGAATTTTACAGAGAATTATGGGAAATTTATCCCAATCCCCATCCCGGGAAATGGGAGGGATTTTTCCAGAGGGAAACTGAGGCTCGGGAAAAGAAAAAAACATTAAAAAAAACCAGGAGTGAGGAGGGGGAGAAGGAATTGAATTCCCTTGGGAAAAATCCGAGGAAAAAAAATTATTTTTTCGTCCCCCCTCCCTTCTACGGGAAAAAAATCTGGGATTTTCAGAGGGAAAATTTGGATTATTTTTTGGGATTTACCTGGGAATGGGATCTCGGCTGCTCCTTCCCGGATTTTTTTTTTTTTTTTTTCTTTTCCCGGAGCGTTTCCAGGGCGGCTCTGGCTGCGCTCGGCTCTTCCCGAGGTTTTTATATCCCGAGGGAAGGAGGGGCCGGCGGGGGAAAACCGGGATGGAACAAAGGGACCGGGATTAGCAGGGCCGGGAAAGTTTTCCAGGATGGATTCGGGAGCCGGGAAAGGGTGGAAAATAAAAATGAAAATTTCCCCCGGGGGTTGGGAATGGAGGGGTTCGGGATCCAAAAGGGTTCGGGGAGGGAATCCAGGGAAAAGTGGGAATGTGTGGGGCTGGAATGGGGTGGGAAGGATCTGGAATCCAACGAAAATCCAGCAAAAATCCATCCCAAATCTATCCCAAATCCGTCCCAAATCCTAAATCCCAAATCCATCTCAAACCCGAATTCCCAAATCCTAAACCCAAAATCCCAAATCCTGAACCCCAAATCCATCTCAAATCCCAAATCCGTCCCAAGTTCATCCCAAATCCCAGCTCTAACACCATACCAAAATCCTTCCCGTTTTTTTTCCCCAAATCCATCTCAAATTTATCCCGGAACAGTTTCCATCCTTCTGAACCCCATCCCAAATCCCAAATCCATCCCAAATCCCAAATCCCACATCCCAAATCCATCCCTGAACAGTTCTCATCCATCCCAACCCCATCCCAAATCCATCCCAGATTTTTCCCAAATCCATCCCAAATCCCATATCCACCCCAAATCCCAACCCCATCCCAAATTTATCCCAAATCCCCAACCCATCCCAAATCCCAGATCCCAAATCCATCCCTAAATCCATTTCCCATCTCCCAAATTCTTCCCAAATCGTTCCCTATTTTTTCCCAAATCAATCCCAAACCCCAAATTTATCCCAAATCCTAAATCCATCCCTGAACATTTCTCATTCATCCCAATCCCATCCCAAATCCATCCCAAATTTTTCCCAAATCCCAACCCCACCTGAAATCCATCCCAAATTTTTCCTAAATCCATCCCAAATTCCCAAATCCATCCCAAATCCCCATCCCAAACCCCTGATCCTGAATCCCAAATCCCAGATCCCAAATCCATCCCAAATCCTGTATCCCATATCCCATATCCACCTCAAATCCCAACCCCATCCCAAATCCATCCCAAATTTTTCCCAAATCCATCCCAAACCCCTGATCCTGAATCCCAAATCCCAGATCCCAAATCCATCCCAAATCCTGTATCCCATATCCCATATCCACCTCAAATCCCAAACCCATCCCAAATCCCAAATCCACCCCAAATCCACAATCCCAAGCCCCAAATTTATCCCAAATCCCTCCGAAATCCCAAATCCCAAACCCCAAATTTATCCCAAATCCTTCCAAAATCCCAAGTCCCAAATTTATCCCAAATCCCTCCGAAATCCCAAACCCCAAATTTATCCCAAATCCACCCCAAATCCACAATTCCAAACCCCAAATTTATCCCAAATCCCTCCGAAATCCCAAACCCAAACCCCAAATCCCTCCCTCCCTCCTTTCCCGGAGATTTTTTTCCGTGCCCGGATCTATTTTTGGGAATTTTACGGCCCCGCCCGGGGCGATGATTCCCAATTCAAACCCTCGTCCGTCTTCATTCCCGACTTTTATTGGGATAACGGGAAATCCGCTTAGGGCGATGGATGAGGCCCCGGCCGGAATGTGAATCCCATGGAAATCCGGATATTTCCATCCCGCTTTTTCCCGGGATTTCTGGGTTCTGGAAGATCCTTTTTTACCCCCCAAAAAAATCACGAAAATCTTGGAATTCTGGGATTTTTAAGGTTGGGAATTTTGGTTTTTTTTCCGGTTGGGAATTGAGGATTTTAAATTTTTTTATTATTTTTTTTTTATTATTTTTTTCCCCGGGTTGGGATTTGTGGATTTAAGGTTGGGAATAATTTTTGGGATTTGGTAAATATGAAGTTTCCTGGAATTCCCCGGGAATTCGTGGGATGGATATGAAGGGATTGGGAGTCCTGTTGGGAATGGGGATTTCTTTTTTGTGGAGGGAAAATTCCAGGGATTTTTTGTGGGATTTGTGGGTGTAGGGAGATGTCAGGGTGGGAAAAATGGGGGGGAAAGGGAAAAATGGGAGAAAATGGGGAAAAAACAGGGAAAAAAAAATCAGGGAAAAAACAAGGAAAACCAGGAAAAATCAGGGAAAATGGGAGAAAATAGGAAAAATGGGAAAAGAAAGGGAAAACTGTGAGAAAATGGGAAAAATGGGAGAAAGGGGGAAAATGGGAAAAAGTGAAAAAGGGGAAAAATGGGGAAAAACAGGGAAAAAAGGGGGGAAATGGGAAAAATGTGGAAAAAACAGGGAAAATGGGAAAAAATGGGGGGGAAAGGGAAAAAGTAGGAAAAAAGGGAAGAACAGGAAAAAAAATGGGGAAAATGGGAAAAGGGGGGAAATGGGAAAAACAAGAAAAATGGCAAAAAAAAAGGAGAAAATGGGGGGACTGGAAAAAAAGCAGGAAAAAATGGGGCAAAATTGGGGAAAAACAGTAAAAATAGGAAAGACGTGGAAAAATGGGAAAAAGACAGGAAAATGGGAAAAATAAGGAAAAAATGGGGAAGATTCAGGAAAAACCAGGACAAATGGGAGAAGTTGGAACAATGGGAGAAAAATAGAGAAAAAAACAAAAGAAATGGGGAAAAAAACTGGAGAAAATGGGACAAAATGGGGAGAAAATGTAAGAAACCAGAGAAAACCCAGGAAGAATGGGGGAAAAATTGGGGAAAAACAGGAAAAAAATCAGGGAAAAAACAGGGAAAAGCAGGGAAAATGGGAGAAAATAGAAAAAATGGGAAAGGAAAGGGAAAAGTGTGAGAAAATGGGAAAAATGGGAGAAAGGGAGAAAATGGGAAAAAGGGGAAAAAGGGGAAAATGGGAAAAAAAAAGGCAAAAAAGGTGGAAAATGGGAAAAATGTGGAAAAACAGGAACAAACGGAGAAAGTGGGAAAAAATGGGGGGGAAGGGAAAAAATAGGAAAAAAGGGAAGAACAGGAAAAAAAAAAGGGGAAAATGGGGAAAGGGGGGAAATGAGAAAAATAAGAAAAATGGCAAAAAAAAAAAAAAAAAAAAAAGAAAGGAGAAAATGGGGTGGGAATGGAAAAAAGCAGAAAAAATTGGGGCAAAATTGGGGAAAAACAGTAAAAACAGGAAAGATGTGGAAAAATGGGAAAAAGACAGGAAAATGGGAAAAATAAGGAAAAAATGGGGAAGATTCAGGAAAAACCAGGACAAATGGGAGAAGTGGGAACAATGGGAGAAAAATAGAGAAAAAAATAAAAGAAATGGGGAAAAAAACTGGAGAAAATGGGACAAAATGGGGAGAAAATGTAAGAAACCAGGAAAAACCCAGGAAGAACGGGAAAAAAATTGGTGAAAAACAGGAAAAATGGGAAAAAATGGGGAAAAAAAGGGGAAAAGTTGGATAAAACAGGAAACAATGGGAAAAAAAACAGGGGAAAACAGGAAAAAAAAGGGAAAATGGGTGAAATGTGGTAAAAATTGGGGAAAAACATGAAAAAAACAGGGAAAATGGGAAAAACAAGGAAATAATGGGGGAAATGTGGAAAAAACTGGGGAAAAAACAGGAAAAATGGGAAAAAGGAAAACAGGAAAAAATTGAAAAATCAGGAAAAATGGGAAAAAACAGGAAAAAAGGGGGAAAACAGGAAAAATGGGGGGAAATGGTAAAATAAAATGGGGAAAAACAGGGAAAAAAATGGAGAAAAGTGGGAAAAAAATGGAGAAAAGCAGGAAAAAATCCTTAAAAATTCCCACTGGCAGGAATTTTCTTTTCCTCTAATCGATCCCTAGATGATCCGTGATTTTTAGGGAATTAAGCTTGGAAAATTGGGATAACCTCGGGATAATTTTGGCGGGAAGGGATTTTTCCAGGGGCAGGGAGGTTTTCCATGATCCTCGTTCCCAGAAATTGGGGATGTGCCGTCCTTTCCCGGCCGGATCGGGTTCCTCTCCCACGTAATTCCTGCCCTTTCCCGATTTATCGGGAGCGGGATCGCACCTGGATGCGAATGAGCTCCAGGGCCGGGTGTGAAAATCTTGGATGGGCTCAAATCCCACAAATCCCTCGGAGACGGAGATGTGGGAAGAGCACAAAAAAATTTGGGATTTTTTTTTTTTTTGGCATTTCAAGCTGAGGTTCAAAGTTTTTCCAGCTTTAAATCCACAATTCCTGATTTTAATATATCCATGATTCCCGAACTTAAAATTTCTCAAAATTCCAAGATTTCCATGATTTTTTTTGGGGAAAAAAGAGCCGTCGAGGCATCAAAATCTCCTGGAAAAGACAGGGTGGAAAACCCCCAAGATTCCCAAATTTTCACAATCTGGGTTTGGGATTTCCGTGTCCTGACTCAGATTCTGCTTCCAAGACCAAAAATCTGGGATTTTCCAGGAAATCATCAGTGGGAAAAGGAAATCCAGAAGTTTCTGAATTCCAGGGAATCCCAAATCCAACGAAAACTGGATCCTGCTCCAATTCCAGGGATCTGATCCCAGTCCAGGCCCAATCCCTGAATTCAGAAATTCCCTGGGATTCCTGGGAATTCCCAGCTGGAGATTTCTCAGGAAGGATTGGGATAGAGAATCCTGGGATTCTGGGAATTCCAGTGGGATTTGGGATGGAGTGGGAAAAGGAGAAGGTGCAAAGCAGGAGAGAAGTGGAATCCCAGAATCCTGAAATTCCGGAACAATTTGGGATGGGATTCATGGATTTTCAATCCCATCCCATTCCAATCCCGCTATCCCAGGCTGATCCAGGATTTTTCTGGACACTCCCATGGATCCGGGGATCCTCTGGGAATTTTTTTTCCAGCCCTTCCCCACCC
>NW_026613031.1:0-16340 GCF_029582105.1 Oenanthe melanoleuca | reverse complement strand
CTTTTTCCCAGTAGGCTGAAATACATAGAGGTAGATATGTACACAAACCTGCTTGCAGCTATTTCAGCCCACAGACAGTTCAGATCCTTTGTTGGTCTGTAAGAATCCATAAGTTTTATGAGTTTGGGCACATGCACAGAGTCTTGTTCATCAAGTCCTAAAACTGTGCATTGCCAGCAGAGGCAAAGAGGCAAAAGATCACTCTATGCTTGGCTGATTTTTTAAAATACTTTCAGATGTGCTTGGCCTGAGGTAGACTCAATGCTTTAGGCTAACAGGACTTTCTGTTTGACTCTGTATATGGAAGATCTCCTAAGGAAAGGTCATCCTGAAAAGAAGCTTCAACTAGTGACCTCACAGATGCTCCCAGCTTCACTTGCCTAGCTGTTTTAGTACAAGTCACTAAGAGTCTTTGTCAATTTGTTGACAATTTTAATTACAGCAAGACTTGATTATAACTACTTTGCAGACTCTATTCAGTGTTTTTCTTCATTAACATCTTATTAGCAGTATAATTGCAGGCTGGAGTGAACTCACTGTGCCTTTTACCTTCTTCAAAACTTCATTCAAAATGTGAGGATTACTTCCAGTTCAGTCCTGTGAAGCTGAAGGAGATACACTCCTTCAAACATTTCATCAACCTGATGTTAAAGCAACAAAACCTGAGCAAACACATTTTGAACTATCAAGATGATTCAAGAATCATACCCAAGAAAGTATTGCACTGACTTAAAGAATATTAACTTTCCCAGCACTTTAGCAACTGTATTTGTAGTCACAAAAGGGACTGAGTTATCTGTTTCCTAGATGATGACACAATTCTAATTTTTTCTGCTTCAAAAGAATTTGTTTGTTAAGAGGGCGAGAGGACAGAGCCTCAAGCTGTCAGGGGAGGTTCAGGTTGGGCATCAGGAAGGATTTCTGCACTGAAATTGTGGTCAGACAGAAATCCTACAAGAAGGATTTCAAGGGAGGTGGTGCAGCCACCACCCCAGGAGTGTTCAAGAAAAGACTGGACGTGGCTTTGAAATCAAAAAGTTAATTTCCTTCTCTGAAAACTTATAATAATAATATAAAATAAAAAAATTCTTTGGGCCAGTCAACTCCTTTTTTTCCTCCATTTAAGGCAAATTGCTTCTCTCTTAATGACAATTTGTATTGCCATTTCATCCTCTCAGCATGCCCGTTTTTCTTCAAAACTACATTGGAGGCTTGTTCTGAGCACACAGGACAGATGGTGAATGTCACCACCACCTTGTAGTCCTGGTGTGCAATCACCATGGTGGAAACATCTTCTCTCCCAGTTTCAGGAGGTGCCTGAAGGATGTATTTCTTTAGAGTCTATCAGCCACAGGGAAGGGAGAGAACAAAACTAGTGGATCTCCCCTGCCACAGTTTCCATGAGAGGAGATGCAGACCCACCTAGATGTGTACCCAGATGCTGTCATAAGAATTCACTCTGCTTGACCGCAGAGAGATAGTGTGATGACAACAATTTAATGACCAATAGGGAAGCTATAACCTATGATTTTTCTGTTCAAGTATAAAGAGTAGATAGAGCCAAGCAACATTGTCCCTGTTCCCTCATTTTTTTTCTACCACTTTGTCTACTGAGATCTTCTAGTCCTCTACCAAGTCAGATTCTGGATGAGGATATTTATTTATCATATATTAGTTAAGTATATGCCTACATAGCTGCACTTAAGGTCAGTTCTTAGCAATTTAATTACAAAAGTATGTTAATCACATTTAGGCAAGCTCTTCCAAGCTTTTTTTTTTTTTTCCCCCCTTCAATCATTTTTCCTCGGTGTTCAAAATTAATTAGTGCTAGCTAAAATAAAAAAGTTACCAGATTGACACCACAGAGTGTGTTATTCTTCCTCTATTCATTGAACAGGCAGAGTGTGAGCAAGACAAATTTTTTCATCCAGGTGTTCTTTGTTACTGGCATTATTCTTAGAAGTTTATGTGTAAGTATATATTTAATATGTACAAACTTCAAGACCACCAGATATTATGATGCTTGTTCACATTGTTCTCAGATTCAGGAATATGAATACCTACATTCCCCCTAACAAATCATGAAACATATTGAATATTTTAAGAATGTGCATGACTAACCCTTTCCTGGTTTTCTCTAGTTGATTTAGTCTTGTTTTTCTTGAGGAATCTTCTCATGCTCTGTTCATAAACTTATTTCTGTAGCCACAGACACTAAAAGTTACTTAGAAAAAGACAGGCATATAATGAGACATTTTCCAAAACACATACCTCCAGAAAGTAGGCACTTAAAGAGAAAAAAATTATCAAGAGAAATTAAATTAAATCATGGGGTTCACAATCCGTTTGCAGAGTACAGCTATGGGAGCTTCACCTAGTAATTCATGTACAGCACCCAATAAACATGCCTCCTAAGACAAATGTCTTACCCTGACTGAACAGCAGGTTTGCCCACAGATAAATCCGCAGGAACCTCTAGCCCTGATTCACATCCATGTGGGCTGGGGGTATCAGACCTTCCAGATCACTGACATTTTTCACAGCTACAGGGATTCTTACTGAGGTTGCCAGTCCAGAAAAGTCATTTTTTGCTTCCTTTTGGGGTGCCATTCCCTCTAGAAAGACAGACATTTGCAGGTGTGGTTTTTTGGGGGTTTTTTGGTGGTTTTTTTTTATGTTGGTATGCTTTTTAAAGAGGAAATCTCTCAGCAAGATAGCTCTGTTTTATGTATCTTGCTTGTTAATTTGCAGATGTTTGAATCAGACTTTTTCTGGTTTTGTTTTTTGGTTTTGGTTTTTTTGTTTTTGTTTTGTTTGGTTTTTTGTTGTTGTTGTTGTTTTGCTCTGGATAAGAAGGATGTAAAATATTAGTGAAAATCCATTTATAAACTCTTCCTCTCTTCTCCCTAGAGAGCTGCTCTAAGTCTTTTCCTCCACTACAGAGCAGTGTGTGTGAAGGTGACAAAACACCACTTTTAAGCCTGCCCTCCAGGGTCCTTTTGTCCTCCATGTTCAAATAATAAAAATACAGAAGGAGGAAAAAAGAAAGAAGAAAATCAAAGATTAATAAGAAAAAAATCTAACAAAACAAACAAACCAGAGCACTTCGAAAACAATTTCTAAAAAGCCTTTTAATTGTGTAAGGAGCTTCTGTTTCAGATAAGCTGTTTTGACACAAATGCACTGCAAAGTCAGATACCTTTTAAGCAGGAAGCTTCCCACCTTTCTTAAGTAGATAAATTGTTCTGGTCAACATTGTCCCTCCTGACAATCATTTGGGCAACAAAATAACTGACCAACACCCAGATTTATATTTTCCATATTTTTTTAAAATCTGACCAGTTATTAGTTTCCCCTTAGATAATAACAATATTATGAATAGCCTTAATATATATTCCACACAATGATTTTAGTTCTGAATAAAATAGCAAAGGAAAAAAATAAAAAAAAAATAAAAAACAAAGAAAAAACAAGGCAATGAAAGGAAGGACAAAATACCCTAGCTGCTATCAAGTCTCAAGCTATGACTGTGTGCTCTGTATTTGAAACTTCATCAAAAAGCAACAGGCACAGATTGGGTAGGAGGGGGAGGGAGGCAAGGAGAAAAGATATATAAGCTATAAGAAATATCAAAGGACACCTTTGTTGGTGGAATATTTTTCATTATATCTTGACATTACAGAAGGCAGGATGGTGATCAGTAAAAATGAGTACAAGTATGAAACAAATAGAAAAGTCAATGAACACATAGAATGCATCAGGTATATTCAATAGATCATCAGCAAAGGAAATCAGCCCAGAGTATTTTTAACTCTCTGTCAGTCCATTTATGTTTATATCTATTTATCCAAACATTATTCAACCAGAACAGGAAGGTCAAGAAGCCCAACAGATTTAAAAGGAAATCTGATGAATGTACAGGGGTGTGATAGTCACGTGTGTATTTGTCAGCAGTGGTGGACAGATGAACCCAATGAACTGGTTGGTCACTTCATATCCTTTTGTCTCTCTTTCCCGTGGTACATACAAGAACTTGAGAAATGCTAGAATCACTAAACTCATTCTGTTTGAGAGATCTAAATGCCTGTGTCTATATCAGGATGTAGCATCCAACCGCTTCTAGCAATAATGAGTTTCTTAGACTGTAGGCCCTTAAATAATGAAATACACCATTGAATATAGAGTTAACCAAAGGGATAAAATGACAGTGATTTCCCGAATGTCTCAAAAATTGTTTTAAAAGAGGAGGATAAAATTAAGTTTGCAACTTGTGGGAAAGCAGCCGTGAAAACAAGTCTGTACCCTAAATGAAAGTACTCAGATCCCCATAATAAATATTGATTTTTTTTTTGTTTTATTTTGTTTTAGATTAGCTATTTCAAATTGTGAAATGCTTCATTAGAAATCTTCCTGTTTAGTCTGTTTTTGTATTTGTGCAACAGACAGCATAATAAATGGAGTAGGGTCTTAACCAGCAAAAAAAAGAGGTGAATAAAGTCTCTTGAGATAACCATTCATTTCTGAAAACCATTCAGAATGATGAATGTCTGTGAAATGCACTGTAAGGGGAAAATTGCTCATCTAATCTCCACCTTCTTGTTGATGGTGACAATGAAGAGTTAGTAGGGAAAATTGAAATTCATGGAGAACTTGAAAGCCTTTTCAAGATTCTTCAAATGTTTGCTACAATTCTTTGAGTTAGTCTTTGCCTTCTGCTACCCAACTGGTTAAAAGAGAAAAAAAAAGGTGATTATCTTATTTTCTAAAGACTAAGAAAATGTCCTGTTCTTATGAATGATGAGAACATATATAAGTATAATCTGCAGTTAATATTATATAAATTCAGGTCAGTGACAAGATAGAGTCCATGACTTAATGAAGTGTCTTTACCTGTTTCTCTCTTGCCCTTATTAACCACTGATTACTGTGGGTTTGAATTTTCTATTACAGATTTCCTGGGTCAGTTAAATCCATATTTCCTGTGCAGGAGCTGAGAAGAGTTTGAACCATTCTCCATGTCCTCTTCTTCCCCTGTACTTAACATCTCTTGCCTGGAAAGCTTTAATTTCCTTGATTCCCAATTGGTATCTGAGATGGAGCAGAACAACATGACTTCAGGGACCATCAGTCAGTCCTGGTTAAAGTTGCAGCCCTGACATGACAGGCCTGGAGGATTTTTTAATTTTTTTTCCTCTTAGTTTACCATGCTGAGTATGACTCAATATTTTCTGCTTATGGTTCATCCTTGTCCTCCTGCCACACAAGGGAGCTTTCACTACCCATCCATCTCTAAAAAAGTACTTGCAAACAGAAAAGCATCAGGATGCAGGTGACCTGATGATTGCCAAACTGTGGTGTGGCTGTGCCCTGCAAGAACTCCAACAAGAGACACTTCACAAATGGGGTTGGGTGTGATAATTGTCATAGATTTCCAGCACCAAGGATTGAACCAGGTGCCATCCAGCCTGAGATGAAGGTGTCTTCAACAGCTGGAGCAAAATAAGCTGTCACTTGATATGATGAGGGCTACAGAATAATGGCTGCACAGTGGGAAATTCTACTATATATAAACCAGTCCATGAGGAAACAAAACAATTTGACTGCTTCGATAAATAATGAAAAATTATTTTCTTCCCAAAGTTTCCCAAATATATTTAGCTAAGATATTATTAATAATTTAATCATGTCTCCCATCTCTCTCCGGGCTTAGATCATTTGGAGAGTCTGACACTTCCAGACACAAAACATGATCACCTTATCTTTAAACAAACAACCCTTTAACATGGATAAAAATCTTTGCTCTTTTCACTTTCTTGTGAATGAGTAGTGGCAAATTCATATATTTCTTTAAAACTCTGGATTACTCCAGCTTCAATCTAGTGACTTGTACCATTTTAATATAATATATTAAGGTCTCCTCAGCTAACTCAATAATGTCTGTAAAGAGAAGCTTCATTGATCATATCTGAACTGTGTGAGAACAAAACACAAAACAAACTACTCTATACCTTTGCCAACACATGGACACACACATAGCAGACCTTGCTCAGGAGAGAGAAAAGAATTTAACAAGAGTAAATGCAGGCATCTCTTCAGAGATGAGAGTCCACATATCCTATGCCAAAATCCCTGTGTGTTCACAGGGGTTATCAGTGTGCCCTCCTGGCTATCACACAAACTTGGTTGTGTACAGAATATGAATTACTGATCCTTGGATTTCTACATGCAGGAAACATTGGTGAAGAATTGGTGCAGATCATCTGGTTATACTTGTATGGTTGTCTTATAGCTCTTTTTGAATTTATGTTGATTGCTTCTTCTGCCTTCAGACTTCAGACAGGTGTATCTCTAGGGATGCATGCTGCCCTAAATTAATCCAGGAATAAGTTTTGTGGACTTGACAGTGCTAGGTTAAAGGTTTGACTCGATGACCTTAATGTTTTTTTTCAACCTAACTGATTTTGTGATTCTATGATTCTAAGACAGGACAAATTGTGCTTCAGGCAGGGGAACAGTCAGAATAGTGTGTTGATCAGCAAATCATTTAGACTTGACTGTCCATTTTTTAGCCTTTAATTCTTCTGTTTTCCTGAACTTTTTCTCTTCCTAAATCACCTAATTCCTCAGCATCCCATAATGGGTCTGGTGCAATCCCAAAGTACTTTTCTTCTGCACTCTTTATCACATCCCACACTCTGGTCTCTGTCTGGAAGGTGATCCCAGGAGCTGTTCCTGATGCCTGTGGTGCTGGGTGTCACACCTGCATAGTGGGGTAAAGGCTTTATTGGACAGTTTGGGTCAGAGAAGACAAGGAATTTATTTACAGGAAGTCCTTGATTTGGTTTCCTGTACCCTGGTGGCTCTCTGGGCTAGTGGGCTTGGGTATAATGGGTTTATGGACTCTGGGATAGGCATGAAGTAACCTGGCAGTGCACTGAGCTCCAGCTGCTGTGTTCTCTAGCTGCTACTGTGTGATGGTCTGAAAATAAGCTTTTGTCATAAAACCTAACAATAAGAGCTAAACTTAAGCATAATTGAATTTGTCCAAGCATTGAGTCTAGTTCCAGGTGTGTGTAAGATCTGATTTTTTCCTTCTAATTTTTCAACTCAGATAACAAGGTTCATTATTACATGAATAAAAACTGGAAACAAAGCCACTATGTCTTGGGTTGATTTATTTTTTATTTGTTTGCGGGGTATTTTGTTTCATTTTGTTTTGTGTTGGTGCATTTTTTCAGGTTTTTTCATTTATTTGTTTTTGTGGATTTTTTCCTTGAATGAAAAGTTGTTCTGTTTTGGAAAAGATTAAATGTCTCCATGCTTTGGTAAAACTATGGCAGAATTTGGTAACCACCAAAACATTCCCCTCACTATGATGATGTATCTTCTTCTGGACAACAAAGGCTTCCCCCATACGGCAAGACCAAATATATTTGAAAATATCAATTTGTACAGGTTATGTGGCACTATATTTCTGCTCCTAGATACCTTGACCATTTTCTTTTTCTGATGAGAATGATTCGATTTGGACCTGGGATGCATTCTAGTTTTTGTTATTGGAACTACAGTAAAGTTAGTTTGGATTTATTCTCCAAAGAAGAAAATTATTTGTCAATTTTAAACCACTGTGGAAAAATACAAAGTATCTGGTTGAATTCAGGCTGAACTAGACCCAAAACTGGGTGATACACCCTGTCCAACAGAATGGATTAAATAAATCTAAGGCAACTTTTGAATACTGAGTGGATATAGAGCTGGAAATGAAAGGGCATAGCACCTCTTGGCATGGATAGGGACAAGGAATGAGGTAGATGAAGGCCACTAGAGTTTTAGGATAAATAAAGAAGATAAATTATAGGGGATCTGAGCAGCAAAAAGTTAGAAGAGGGGGGAGAAGAAACAGAAGAGGCCTTACCCCCTGCCCCTCACCCCACCCAAAATTATATATATATATATATATATATATATATAATATCTTCAAGGACATGGAGTATATGAATATACTGCCATTTCTACTTGTGTCTGAATTTGTGCTGGATTCGTTGTGGGTCTATTCTTCAAATATATTTTCTGACCCTCAGCTGTCTACTTATGCTCATGCCACACCTGACAAAGTAGGAAATTGGCATTATTCCTGTTGCTTTTGGGTTTTTTTCAGCTTAAAATATTTACATGGATGTCATGAGAAGGCAAAGGGTAAGAAATATCAATGGTTCAAGGCCTTAAGAATCTCTGCTTCATTTTGTTCAAAATGGTGTCTATATCCTGGTGTTTAGAAAGAACTGAGAAACTCAAATAAAATCCCATTCTTAGCTGTTTCAGAAGGTCATATGGATCTAAAAGTCAAGATGCTGACCTGTTTTGGAGATCACAATTGTATCTTATGTGTGCTGCCAGTGGAGATTTGAACTCCTCAGGTGTAGTTGGTAATGGTTTCTTCCTCATTTTCTGGTGCCTGGATTCAGGAGCTGGGGTCTGATTTGTGATGGTGTGTGGTGGATCAGAGCAGTTGATGAGTAAAGAGAGATTGTGCTCTCAGCATGCAAAATGTTACATGAGGAGAGAAAGTCCTGGGTGAAAAAGTTATTCAGTTCAACTTTAAGCACCAAATACATCCCTGTACCCTCAAGAGCTGGCGCAGAATTGTTCTCTGGAGAAGACTCTGTCCTTCCATGGGTTATTGATGGATGAGGATGCACCGGCTTGTTAGCTCTGCTGCAGGGAGCTGGGTGAGTGGCACCTTCTTGCTTACAGTGTGGATGTGCCACAGGAATGATTCAGCTCTTGTTACAGGGACCACCAGATTACCCATAGGGCTGATCATATCTCTCTGCTTGAAACAGGGTTTAAAGACTGTGTGCCAGATAAGAGTGGGGTCACAGGCACTGGGATGCACCCGCAGTGCAGGGGGCTCTACCTGAACTAGTCAAAGTCTCTTTATAGTCAAGGGAGAGAAGTAATTCTCCTTAGGGGGTGATTCATTTCACTCTAAAACACACATTTAAAATGGGTCACCTCTTAAAACGCCTCTTTCTTCCCCCTGTTTGGAGGGGAAGCCTGGAGCAGCTAGCTGAGATATAAACATTTTTATGTGTGGGATCTTTGCAAGGAGGTGAGGTGAATCCCATGGTTGGTAATCAACAGTGGGAAAGCACATATAGGATCATTATGTACAAAATGAGGCCCATTCAACCTGAGTGTTGAATGAGGCAGGACACCCATGGAGTGAACAACATGTCTTCATGTAATTAAAAGTGCCTTCATAATTGACAGAGACAATCAGAGAAAAGGCAAGTATCACTAGCAATCTTATTTCTGATGTTTACCAGTGCTTGAGTGCTTGACCTTATAAATTCCATAAGCAGCATCCATGAACACATATATATGTATGTAAATAATGCAAATATATAAAATTTTTGTTTAGATTTTTCTCTGCATTTATAAAACCAGATCCTTCACTAATGTGAATAAGGGTAATTCTGTTTTCTTCTGTACATTTATGACAATTTCTTCTAACTGAAGGTCCAGCCTGGTTTGTGCTATATGTCTTCTTATTTTAAGTTCCACAGACACATAAAGTGAATCAATATTTCTGCAGTTATGCTGACGCACCTCCACTTATAATTGCTGACAAGATCCAAAGCTAAGTGGCAGCCTCCCAGTGAACGAGATAGTTTTTCTTTTTCTTTTGCTGAAGCTTGTCTTACTTGTTTCACTTAAAGATAAGTTCATACTGAGTATAGTAAAACCAACTCTCACTTGTGTTGGAAATCTTACCAACTATAAACAGTGCAGCTTCTGGATGGGAGATATTGTGGTTAATACTAGCTTGAGATGAAGGAAAGAAGGAATTTTCTTGCCAAAAGACTAAGAGAGTTGGACACCATTATGAAACAACTGCTTGGTACATCTGTCTTGATGAGTTTTAGAAATAAAAAACTGGAAGATCTTCAAAGCCCGCAAAACTGAAGGAATGTTATTTAATGCTTCCAAGCAGCCCTGGGCAGAAAATAGAGTTTGGCACTTAAATGTTTTCCTGGAGGACATTGTGGGATATATTTTACATGTTAGTTTTCAAAGTCATGAATCTCATGGACCTAGGGACAGACTATTCAGTCCCTAGCTGTCATTTGACTTCTGCACACAGAGGACTACACAGTACCAATTTACACCACTTTCTGGTTGGCTTCATTTAATATATACTCGTACTCTGGAATGCGACAGGGAATCAGCCTTAGTCTAAAAGAGGGGCACTAACCTGCCCTGTAGCTACACATTGTGGTTTTACAGTCCCACTCTTAATCTTGTCTCTAGTGTTTTTTATAGGAAGAGGGTTACTCATTTTATCCCAAAGTCCAAACATTATCATTGCTTAAGGGTGTTCCACAAACAAATTAATGCTCGAGATTTCTTTGAAAGCTTCTGGCTGTAGAAAAGTAAAAGCTCCAACAGAACTGGGTCATGCCACTGGTAATAGACACATCCTGACTTTGTATGGTTGAATATCTCTCTGACTGGTAGGTGGAGGAGACAGGGAGAACTGTCTCTCATGACCTAGAGGTGGTTCCTATTAAAGGGATAATAATCGACAATATTGCTATAAACTAGATTAAGTTCTGAATTAATGACTAATTCCCAGCTGAAATGCCAATCTTACACTTCTAACCACAAGGCAGTACTAATCATGGTTGGAGGAACGTTTACTCAGCTTGGAGGAATAGGGAATGCAAGAGGAGTATTCACTATCTCCAATTTGAGTAGGAAAGGAGAGTAAAATGTTTAACAGTACTTGAAATACACTGTCATCTGTCACGAGCAGTGCTTGTAGAAAACAGCAGCAAGATCTTGTGGAAATGACAAGTAACTTCACCTTGCCTCTTCCCTCATGTGAGACAGAACTTTGAATGACAAATCCCTTATAACCCTGCCTGACCATGCTTACCCACTGAGATATTTCAATGAGTTCAGACTAGAGAGCTTCCTGTTGAAGAATCATGTGATTTTGTCCACTGGCACCACTTCTGCTATAACAGGAAATTAAATTCCCCCAAACATGACTTCTAAATGCAATTCAACGTACTGCTGGTCAGAGTCTGTGCTAGTACAAAATATAAGGCAAAAACTCTCCCAGATCCTTGGTCTAGTGTCAATTTACTTCAAACTACCAGCTTATTTCTTAAAATCAAACTGTTCTTTCAGTGTATCTTTGCATTGTTCTCTGAATAATTCTACAAGTCCTCTATGATAATTTAAAAAGCCCTAAAATTTTAAAAACAAACAACAAAAAACCAGCAATCAAATAACTCCCCCCACCACAAAAGCAACAACAAAAAAATCCCACTAACAAACCAATAAAAAAATCCTCAAAACCCAACAAATAAACAAACAAACACAGCATAAACTCCCCACACCGTTTTCTTTCCCAGGGCCACTTTTTTTCTCACTTCCCCATTACCCCAAACAAAAACAAATTTTATTGACTTTGATGTGAAGCTTTAAACCCCTTTAGAGTCTGCTGGGAAACTTTCTGCTGTGCTGGGAAAGTGCTGGAAATTAATGAGGAATTCTAAGCTCAGTTTTGTTAAAAATGGTAACACCTATGTCTGTCTTATTCTGTGAAAGAATTGGAAAACAGGAAGTGTAGAAGCTTTTGTAATAGAGGTTCTAATAGATCTGTGTTTTTCCATCTGAACTTTTCCTTCTCCGATGAGCAGTAGATTATTTAGAGAAAGTGTCAAAAAATCCACAGCAGTAAGGCAGGGAATGAAAAGTTCCCTAACAGCCTTCAGAGTTTAAGTTTAAAAAGGATAGTCTGACCATTTGCTCTTCTTTCCACTTTCATTCTTGCCAGAATTGCTGCCAGTGTGTATCTGTGGTATCTCATTAATGGAAATGAAAAATGACTAGTTTTGATCCCAGTAAGGTCCAGTAAGGTGCAGGGGAAAACCATTCATCTGGTTGAATTAACTCAGGAATTCAAGTTACACCTTTTGACTATAAAATCCAAAACTATCTTTTGCTCTGAATATAGAGTTCTTAACAAAGCAGAGTCTGGGTGAGTGAGGACAGGAAAAAATAAGCTTCACACTGCCTGTTTTGAAAGTGACAGGTTAAATCCTCAAAGATGCTGCACACCTACAACTCCCATTTAGGTCTCCATAGCAAAAAAGTTATCCTACTAAATGCTTAGCTTCTTCCACTTTCCAGGATTTGGACCTTTCCTCCTATTTTAGAGAAATCTGTGTTGCTCATGCCAGCTTGAATTCTGATGAAAGGAAGGAATGTTCTGTTTAAGCCTCAAGGCCTGGATGAGAGATTCTTTTTTTTTTGTGACTCAGTGCATGCAAAGCAAGGATGATAATACCTGTGAGGTGTGAGGATGGGGTAAAAAAAAATTATGAAAATGGGATCAGTACACACTCAGATCCCTTTTGTTTGTCTAATCTTGTTTATCATATGCATCTTTGTAGGTTTTTTGCTACATCCAGTCTAATATGCACCTATCACATGTTTTGGTTTTGGGTTTGTTTTATTTTTTCCCCATTGGGAGATTTTGCATCAACCATAGTGTTGGATACATCTCGGTGTCAAGGGTTTCATTGAAATTCTCTTTCTGTGAATTCTTATTCCCTTATCTGGGATAGGATTTGCCAAGAAGGACTTCTCTGAAGTACTTATAAGTGATTCACTCTCACATTCTCTATCAGCAGTTTATCCAGTTTCCAGAAATGTTGGGCAGAGAAGTGGAACCATGAAAATTACCTCGTGGACAATTTGTTGCTGTAGCTGTTGTTATTTTTGCCTAAGATTCTATTAGAGTTAAACATGCTATGACAGCTGGAGGTATAATCTTTTGGATAGGAACTGCCAGATTTGAATATAACTATTGTAAAAAGAGAGATGAAAATACAAATCTGAGGGTTAAATCTCTGATGGTGAATCTTATTTCAGTGGCTAAATGCACCATAGTAGCCCTGTTTCACTTTTCTTGTTAATCAAAAAACAAACACACAAAAAAAAATGGTGATGGGGAGCTGAATGCTGAAATAATTGCCTAATAAAGTAAAAATAAAAAAGAAAAGGGAAAAATCTCCCAAGTTCCTATTATAATTACAAGTTTAAAACAGTGTCAGGATTTCGTCAGGGCAACCAAATATGAAATTCCAGTTTTGGACTGATATGCTAATGTGAGAATCTCATAATTAAAGGGAACTTGCTATTCTTAAATTCTACATGTTCAATTAATAAGGTTCATCATGGAATCTACAGCCTCTTCTTAATTTATAAAATGTTTTCACCGATGAAACTCCAGTAGTTATTCAGGTCTTTCCACAAAAATTTAAAGCAGAGAATAGAGTATCAGCATCCCATACTTTTCAAGGAATTTTCATAACATTTTTTTTTAAATAGCCACTCCTGCTCAGCACTGTCATTAAATGTGATTGAACGAAAAAAAAAAAAAAAAAAAAAGAAAAAAAGAAGAGAAAAAATGATATTTTTTCTCCCTCCTCTTCTCCTTAAGAATCTGAATAGATTGCAGGGGTAATTTACCTGCTCTATTTCTTCATGACAGGGCAAGGGCTCTTTAAACCCTCCTGCTTCTGGAAAAAAAAGGAAAATTAAGCAATGGATAAATTAAAACAACATAAAGCAAATTACCCAAATAGTGAAAGATTTTTTTTTATATTACACTTACAAAAAAGCAGATTAGAAAGGTATCTGAAGAATAGAAATTATCATTTTTTTATATGATGATATATCAGAGTAGGATGTCTGAGATCCTTAAATATAATTAGTTTTAGTGAAGTCAATTGAACTATTAAGATAACCCTTGTAGTTCAGGTAGTTGAAAATATATACTGCAGTAGTTTGTTAGAACAAGTCGTGTATGTCCAATTACTCTGCCTTTCATGTGAAAATAAGGATAATAATTTTACCATAATCTTATTTTAAGGATAAAATCTCTTAAAGTCCAGATGCCATGTTGATAAGATAATCACATCTGCATTGTATTTGTGACTTTCTTTTCACTTGATGATGTCCTATTTGATTTTGTTATTCCATTTAAAGCGGAATATTTCCAAAACAATCAGCATTGTCTCATTTATGTTTCTTTTTGACATTCTCAAATTTAAGTGTTCCACTTTATTTTCATTGTAAAATCCCTGCTCTTGCATCATGTTCCAAATATAAAGACTGGTAAATTCTGAGGTTCAAAAGTTCTGCTTTTAAATGTAGTACTTTAGGTTAGCAATCAGAGACTATTTTGAAAATGTGGTGCCTACAGTACATATGAATATGCTAATCAGCTAAACTTAATAGTTCTCATTTGTATTAATGCAAATTAGGTGGCTGTACTTTCCACCAAATATTTTCCTCAGTATTTATTAGAGAAATCAAAATCTCTTTCCACCCATAATAAGTCCTAATATTTCATCTTTATATTTTAAAGGGTATGTTTTATTTTAGCTTAATCTAATTTCATTGAACAAAATTGCATCTAAAGGCAATATAAAGTCACAATTTGTTCCATGTCAAATAATAAAAATGGACTTTTAATTTTACATGAATTTGGCCTTTTGGTTTGTGCATTTCAATTAAACCTCTCTTATAATCCAAATGGTAGAACATCCTTTGTGCTCATTTGGTCTTGTAGACTGGCATCCAGATGTACTCCTGGTGCCTCCTTCCCTGTAGTCTTCATCCTTTCTCAACTCTCAGGCTCAATTTACCCCTTTGAAGAAAGATTGGGCTTTTTCTGCTTACCCAAACAAGTCTTGCACTAGCTGGAAATGAAGCCACGTGTGGTAGGATGTGTCCAGCTTTCAAAAGGGAGTAAGGATTGGCAAACATTCATAACAATCTGGGCTTGCTCGGGCCTGTGGACCCTGAATCTGGAGCTGTTACTGCTTCAAATTTCCTTATTGAACACCAGGAGAGCCCTAGAATTTAGGTGAATCCCAAAGAGAAAATCTGTAAGAGCTGTGTAGAAAAACCACCTCTGTTTTTCTTCACAGTAACGTGCAAGACCATGCTGAAGTCTCTTATGATCTTTGTCCATATAAATTTGTTATTAATAGCAAAAATATTTTTGGTGTTAGCAACTTTCTCTTTTCCACGTGAAAAGTATAGGATTGCTCCTTACTGTATCATCCTTTGGAATTACATTAATTTTATTTCAGGATCACATTCTCTTCTGAAGTAGAAAAACAAAAGGAACTCGCCATTAATATTCAGAATGTTTCCAGTGTGACAACGACCTCCATGATGAAGGGAAAGATCTGAGTTGAATCTAACTGTTCCCACCCTCAACAGAGATGAGATAGAGCTTTGATGGCACACCATTACTATACTTTCCAAAATCTCCCCATCCTCATGTGTGACTTATCTAATAGTCACACATCTATCTAATAGGACCAGCTATTCTTTGGTTTTTACTCAGTCCCTAATTGCACAGTGGAACCCCATACCTGATTTGTCCATGCACACTGCTGTAATTAAGATGATTAATAACATATATTCTGCAGAAAAACAGCTGAGAGCTGCTTCCAAGGCTTGGAGCCTTGAACTTCTTTTGCAACTTTAAGTGTAGCTTTAGGCTTGATGGTTTAAGAACAACTGGTTCTGTGTTCAGTATAACTAATGAAGCCTGATTTTCGCTGGCATTGTGTCTGGTGGCCAGAACTGGTGGTCAGGGAAGGTACAAACCCTGATCTTGGGGCTGAGGTGTTCAAAACCACATTCCTTCTCTGTGAGCTCTTTTGTGCCTAATGAGAGTGGGCTCATGCTGCACCCTGTCTCTAGTGGCCACGCTCATAGAATGTTTCTCTGCCACTCAGATGCTTCTTTCCGACACTCGTAGTAATTTAATGCCCTTGACACTTCCAACCCTCAGCTAAATTTGATTGAAATGAGCTAATCAGTCTGTAAAGTGAGACAGACAGACAAATAGGTAGAGATGTGTGTGCTCTTTGACCATGATAAGCCTCATTTCCTTCAGAAACTTGGCTGAAGGAATAAAATCCATGATGCTTTTGGTTTAATTTTGGTTTTCCTTTTTTTTTTTTTTTTTCCTCCCAGGCAAGCTAACCTCAGCCCTAAGAGCAGAGCAACCCTGACGTCGGAGTTCAGGGAAAAAGAAAGGGGAAAGCTATTCCAGCGGGGGAAAAATAAAGGAAAGGTTTTTTGTTGGTTTTTGTTGGTTTTTTTGTTTGTTTGTTTTTTGGTTTTTTTGGTTTTTTTGGTTTTTTTTTAACTGCTGTAGAAATCAAACACCAGATCTGTAACGGAAAAAGAATTTTTTTTAATTTTTTTTTTTTTTTTAAGGAGAAGGAGAAGAT
>NW_026613030.1:0-16847 GCF_029582105.1 Oenanthe melanoleuca | reverse complement strand
AGGGACGGATCAGCGCTGGGGAGGCCTCAGGGTCCCTCCGGAGGGACGGGATCAGCGCTGGGGGATGGCCTCAGGGTCCCTCGGAGGGACGGGATCAGCGCTGGGGATGGCCTCAGGGTCCCTCCGGAGGGACGGGGTCAGCGCTGGGATGGCCTCAGGGTCCTCGGGAGGGACGGGATCAGCGCTGGGGATGGCCTCAGGGTCCCTCGGGAGGGACGGGATCAGCGCTGGGGATGGCCTCAGGGTCCCTCCGGAGGCGCTCGGGCACAGGAGATGCCGTGATGTGCAGGTGACACCCTGGGGCCCCCACGTGTCGAGGGACCCGGGCTGGGGTTGCGACGGGCTGGGCTTGTGTGAGAAGTGGATCTTTGGGTGAGTGACAGGCGTGGTGGTGCACGAGAAATTGGCTAGTTAGCTAAATATTGAATTAACTGCCCAACTAACTAATAATAACTAACTAATAATAACTAATAACTACTCTCATTAGTACTCCAGAGTAGGCATGTAATGTTCAATCAAGGTAATTATTTAGTCACTGCCATCTGGAGTATTAATGAGGGCCCTACCTGGTATATAGAAAAAGGAGAAAAAACATGTATGTCTGGTGCAGCAGTAGAAAATTTCAGGCTCTTGAGGTGTGGGAGTCCAGAGTATTCCTCTGGCTTCCCTGGAACGGTTTAAGACCCCCCTGGTGGGGTCCCCAAGACCCTCGAATGAGACCCAGGTGTCTCAGGGGCGATTTAGCTCCTTGGAACAATTTACAACATTGAGAGAAGAAATGCAAGCCACAAAAATAAATAGAGTGTAAATTAGACTGTTAGAATGTAGAATGAGCAGAGTTCTAGAATGTTTGTGATAAGGGACACGTGGCCAACATGGAGAATTGAGGGTGTGGATACCTCTTCCTCCTTCTTCTCCGTGTCATCCATGCTGGGTGACACGCTGGCACTCTTAGATTGGATGAGAACAGAGCTGCACCATGTAACAAGATTGTATTGTATTGGGGGCCATTTGTAAATACCTAGTACGTGATTTAGACTATAAAAGATCAGTCCTGCCTCTGCCAGGCAGATTCTGCCCTGGACGTCTGGCGAGCAGACTGCTGTTGGCTGGACGAAGCATTCCTGAGATAAGGAAGAATAAACAACCATGAAAACCTCTAAGAACAGCCTCCTGCAGTCTCTCATGATGGGCATTGGAAAAAGCTGGGTTCCAGACCACCTGCATGTCCTCCAGAGGTGATCTCAGGTCTAAGGAGACACCTCAGGATGTGACATTGAGGTGTAAATATTTTTAAATAATAACATAAGGGTTTTTGGTGGTTTTTTTTTTTTTTTTGACTTGCAGGGAGCCTGAAAATTTGTACTGCTGTTTTTCAAATTGCACAGCTAGAAAGGAAAACAAAGTTAGAAATAGAATTAGAGAAAAAAAAGAAAGAGTGAAAAAGAAACAGAGTTAGAGACTACTAGAAACAGGGAAAGAGAAATAGAGTCAGACAGAAATAGAGAGAAAAAAAAAAAAGAGAAAAAGAAAAGGAGAGAAAAAGAAATAGAGTTAATGCTACAGCAAATATGAAAAAGAAAGACAGGAGCCAAGGGGAAGACGTGGGTATCTTGACTAGGGGCGACTTAACTTTATTGAATGAATGTTTTATTCACAGCAAAAGACAGCAAGGTGTACAAAGGCAAGGACAGGTACCAATTCAATTACAGGTACACTCCATGGACACATGGCTGCTAAAGGTGAATTATATACAGAGCAATGCATGGAAATGCAGCAGCAAGTGCAAACACAGAACAATACAGGGAACACAAACCAAAAATATATATTAATGCAATAGAACCATTTTCTGTTTCTGAAGTGTTGATTACAGTTGCTATTATTTACACATGAAACCCAACACAGAAGCAGCACACAGAAAGAAGAACACTTGTGCACCACACACGACTCTTTCAGCTCACACACAAAACTCACCGTGGCTCTTGTCTCCACTGCTCCATTACACCACGGCCATCAGTGCTCCTAGGAGCCTGAAAAACACTCCTGCTGACAAAAACCTGGTACTGGGACTGTCCATGCCTCAAAAACCCTCCTGCTGACAAAACCCTGGGTACTGGGACTGTCCATGCCCAACCTCTGGGATGAACATAGTCTTGTTGGCTGGGACTAAGGAAAAAACTCAGCTGGGGGGAAAAAAACCCAACCCTCTGGCTGGGGACTTTCTATTCTAAATTTAAAAATGAGTTGACAAAGGTAAAAGGTAAAAACCATATGCACAAGGTTAGAAGCAGTCAGCACACACACTGGCACAGGCAGACAAGAGCAGACAGACACAGACACAAACTCTCCAGACAGACACAGACTCTCCCAGCAGACACAGACTCACACACGCTCCCCCTGTCACACTCTGCAGCTGACAGGCTGACTGCAACCCTCACTTGGAACGCTGCATGAAGAGGATGCTTCAACACATCCCCCGGCTGCTGCTCTTCAACACCCAGCGGGAGATTCCAGGGAAATCGGCAGCATGGTGACTGCAGAGATGGGAACCCACCTCAGGGACCTGCGAGACAGCAGGAGCTGGTCAGCTAGAGGTGATCCCACACATTTCCTGCCCAAAACCCCATAGAAAAGAGAGGAACAATAAAGTTCTGTAACTGTTCTACCCAAGCGGGTGCCAGGGCAGCTCCGAGCTAAGGGGCACAATAAAGGCCCATACAGTAGAGATGCACACAGTAAAGGTACATGCAACATAAGCCAAGACAGCTACATACAGTGTAAGCCAAGGTAGGTACACACCATGGATGAGGACTGGAGATAACTCTCTGGAGGATTAAGTCTCAAGCCCAACACTCTTAGAAAGATAGAACCTATGGAACTAGTGAGGGCACATAAGGAGGGTCTAACACACCCCCTACAGAAGGCCGAGAGAATGGCACGTGAAAAGCAGGCGCTACCAAAGCTGAGAAGGAAGATGGATGAGAAGATCTTGTGTACTTCTTTCTGTCTCAAAAGTAAAAAGGTACATGTGCTGGAATAAGCACAATGCAGGAAAGTACACGAGTAGAGTCTGGCTACCGTGGCTCGGAAGGATGCTGATAAAGCATGCAGATGTGACAAAGGTGACACAGATGGACACAAAGGACAGAACACGGACACAGATTACACAAGAGACACCAGTTATTTACCCAGAGCTGGAAGGAACTGGAGCAGCCATCAAGTGCAGCATCTCAGAGCCAGAGCTGGAATGAAGAACGTGCCAATGTCAGAGCCGGAGGCTCAGCGAGCTGGACTGGGAAACACCTGCAAGTGAAACAAGCAGAAGGAACAGAAATCACCTGGGCCCTCGGATATCCTGAGCTGTATCCCTGAGCTGGGAGAGACACTTTTGAACAAACCTGCGCTGACAGAAGGGAAAACTGGCAGAGAGGGCTGGCTATTTACTGATCATTTTATTACAATTATTATTTATAATAATGAAATTATATATTTATATAAAATAGAACCACAAAATAGGTACTTTATATACACAAAATTATAACAGCTATGATCTGTAATACAAGAAGCTAATTCACATACTGAAACTGCCCAAAGCCAACTGGTGTATTACAAAACCTTCCTATTCTGTGGCTCCTAGTTCTCCATGAAATCCATAACCTTATGGTGCTTCAGGAAAAAGGCAGCACTGGAAAGTGGATCAGGATATTTTTGACGGGACACTGAATGCATGGTTTGAAATGCTGAAGTCAGTTTTTATAAAAGGCCTCCAGTCCCCAGCTCCAGTTGTACCTGGAGCCAGGATCTAGGGCTCAGAAGTAAACAAAGGAAAATGCAAAAAAAGGTCATAAAAACCTCTAAGCCAACTAATTTAATGTAATGTCTACAACATTTTCATTTGTCATGGAGAAAGAGCCCCATAGGCTGTGACCCTTTTAAACCTGGCAGCTTCCCCTGGCGCACCAGCTGTGACAGGCACTACAGAGAGGACCTGGTGTCCTTCTGCTGCTCTCCCCTGCAGCACCTTCAGCCTTAGGAACCAGAGAGTCCCTGAGCATGTCCCAGCTGGACTGTGGGACCCTTCATCCTCCTCACTGCAAGTATTTCACTCAGCTGCATCTCCAGCTTGTCCCAGAGGTGCCACAGCTCCCTGACAGGAGCTGGCAGCCCCGCTCCCAGCTGGGAACACGGCCAGCTGAGCTCCCAGCTGCTTTCACCACCACCAGACTGTCAGCACTGAGCTACTTGTTGGCAACCACCGGTCCTGAGATGCAAGTAACCTTTACATACCTGCCCAAAGTTCTCCTCATCTATGCAAAACATGAGATCCAGCTCGGTGGGGTCATTTTCCAGGATCCACTTCAGAGAGCTGTAGTATTCGCTGTCCTAGGGCAGATCACAGTTAGGCAGTTTGAAAATGGGCAATTAGTGCAGAGCTGTGGAAAGCCAGGGGCCTGTGAGCACTGGCACAGGTTCAATGGGCTCTTACCACTGACTCCATGTCCTTCAGGGTTATGGGCTTCCCCAGCATCATCTCGTAGAAAGGTCTGATGAAGAAGCCTGGGAGAGAGAGAGGACAGATTACCTGCCCTGCACCTGCACATTCCAGAAAGGTGGAATGCTTGAGGGCACCACCCCTGGCATTTCCTGTTGCCTCCTGACTGTAACAGTCCTGCAGCTGCAACAGCATCAGAGCAGCTCAGGCTTATTTTATTATGGCACAAAAAGTCCAATTTTTCGGTTTCAACAATTATCCACCACCTGCCATACTCCACTGACCACCCTAACATGAATGGCAGAGAGAGACAAAAGCTGGGGAATTGAGCCCAGGGCACTCTATCCCATTTAAAATCACTACTTCCCTCTCCAAGGAGTTGCCTGAAAATCAGGCTAGTGACCTTCCTCTGCTCAGGACTCTGATTTAATGAGAAGGTGAAGGGGGCAGAACTGTCCTGTTTTGGTGCAAGAGAATCACCCAGCAAGGAGCAGTGGAGATGCTGGCAGTGGCACAGCACAGCCCACTTCTTTCCATCTACAGCTCTGAGGAGCACCAGGAGGATGACAGGAAAGCTTCTACAGGACCATGCTGGGACTGCCCTTCCCTGCCTCCAGACAGCTGCTCCTCCCAGGATCCTGAACACGGGATCACAACAAAACAACGGGGTTGCAACCAGAAGACAACGCTCCAGACCCACCCGGGTGCCACCTGCAATGGCAAGGTGCTGGTCACCCTGGGCTGCCACCCTCTGCTGCTACAGACACTCCTCTGGGTCAGGACTGGGCAGCAGCAGTCAGACTGCATTTTCCTTGTTCCTACAACTGGAAAAGCCCTCTAAGTTTGAGCATCCCAAGCTGCTTTAAGGGGGACTGGGATCTGAAAGGTGTCATTCAGCAAATGTTACCTGGAGAAAATTCTGAAGGACTGCAAGCACATTGCAAGACGTTTGATCTATATAGTTAATTTAACAGTAAAAATACTTTATTTCCCTTCACACATTAAAGTGATTTATCCCTTGTGGAAAAGCTGAGGAGGGCTGCCAGCCTGAGACCCCAGAGCTGCTGCCAAGGTGGGGCACCCAGCACAGCCCTTTGCCTTTCCAACCCCTCCACTGGAATCCCCTTCTACAGAGTTCTTGGTCACCTTGACACCAGCAGCCACAAATCACAGCGCCAGTTCTGTGTGAAATCACAGGTAACACAGCTGGAAATGACTGACAGTGGGTCAGCTCTTGGCCCTCTCTACCTCAGAGTGTGCAGCGACACCAACAAATCTCAGTCTGAGTTTCTTCTCAGAGTCTTACAGGGACTTCACGTCAAAAATGCTGTTCCAGGGCTACAAGGGTCTGGCATGAACCACTCCACCTGGAACTGCAGCTCAGGATTCTCTGCCTGATCCCAAGTGCACATGGATAACAAATTCATTCTTTTTGAAGAGTATTTTCAAAAGCCTCAACACTTTCAAAAATTTCAGAACTTTGAGTCTTCCCACCACTACAGTTCTCTGTCACAAACCAGGCTCTCAGGCCTTTGAGGATTCCCTCTCCTGCCTTTCCAGGGCCCCACTATTTCCCTGAAGTTGGGACCCCCTGCCACACAGAGAACTCTCAGAGCCAGACATTCCCAATGCTGATGGCATCACAAGGGTTACTCCAGCTGGGATTTGGGCACTCCTGTCAATACATCACAGAGTGAAATAACTCTTGTCCAGGTGAGGGTACTTTTCATGCCCTTTCCAACCAAAACTCTACTAATAATTGCCATTCTGAGTTACACTTTGCCATTCTCCTTGCACAGCCTCTCCCTGCAGGGGCCATTTGCCAGGCTCACTGTGTACTTCCCATCCCATCCCATCCCAGTGAGCCCCTCTCCCCTCTCCTGCCCTGCTGCTTCCTGCTGAACTAAGGAGTTCTCCTCCCTAACTCCCTGTGCGTGTCACTGATGCAGATGGTGAATAGCACCGTGTGCTGCTGGATGTGGACAGACTTTGAGGGGAACCCACTGATGGTATCCATGCCCCTTGTGCGTGAATCACTGCCAGCTGCCCAGAAAATGGCTGCAGAAGGGCTGTTTTCCCTCCTGATCCCGTCCAACACGTGGCTGGTAGGTGCCTGGGAGCTGCCAGGAAGGCAGCAGTGTGTGTGTGCTGCAGGGAGCAGTGTGTCCATGGGGTGAGGTGACAGGGCAGCTGGGGCACACAGAGCCGGGGAAGGGCTCAGGGGCACCCCACAGAGCCGGGGAAGGGCTCAGGGTGCCAGAATTGTTTTCCCAGGGGCCTTTGGCCCTCTGCTGTGAGACAGTTGGGCTGTACTAAAATGGCATTGCCACACTAGGTGGAGGTGCCACTCTGTGGAGTGTGAGGTGCATTGTCCCACCCATGTTGTGTTTGTTTCTACAGGGGTATCAGAGCACTTATTAAAGGGAAATGGGGCACACTGAGTAATTCAAGATAACACACAGTAGCATTGTCACAGGAACTTCACCCTGTGCCTTGGATTTTGCCTATTTATGTATCCTTAACACAGCAGGACTAAATCAAATTGATAAATGCATATCTTTGTAGCCTGCAGTGCTCAAGGCTTCCCTCTCCTATTCCTGCTCCTCCTGCACCCCTCACCACGCTTCCTAACTAGTGAAATTAAGTTCTGGTGAAAGTTTTGGAAAAAGAAGTGTAGAAACAAGTGCTTACTTGTTACAAGCTCTATTATGAGTCTTCCCCAGCTAGGAGCTGCACAGAAGTGAGACAGGGGCAATGACATCAGGGAACAGCTGTAGAGTTAAAGGCAGAAAGAAAAGACTTACCAGCAAAGGGCAGGAAAGGGGAAAGGTTTCAGAAAAGATTTCTGTGGTCTAATTAATGATCATTTCTGATTCTCCTGTGAGAAGAACACAAACTCACAGCCAGTCAGGCCTCACAGTCCCCCTGTAGTGAGAGCTCAGCACACATCCACAGAGGCAAGTCCAGCACCTGAAAGAAAAAAAAAAAAAAAGAATCAGAAGAAAAAGGTGACAGGGCAGCACAAAGATTGTTCTCTGTGCAGGGCCCAGACTCGGGGCTCGCTCTCAGCTTTGCTAGTTCCCGTGAATTATCCCACAGCCCCCAATTCCCTGCTCAGTTCCTGCTGCCATACCCTCACAGTGCCTCACGGAGGGTGGATATTCCCGTGCAGAGCTGCCCCTTGAACGCCAGCTGTGCCAGGAACGGGCAGAGCGTCCAAGGAAGCTCAGCAGCATCGGGACAGGGACAGGCATCTGCTCCAAACAACTGGCTATCTAAAGCCCTCATCCCCCAGCCCCACCCATGTCCCTGGGGGCAGCTGACAGAGCTGCCTGGAGTCCAGCTGATTTAGCCCCCCTGAGCCGGGGTCCAGGTGATATTTTCAAGCAGGAGAAGGCAGGGCCGGGGGCGCTCCCGTCCCGTGCCAAGGCAGCTCCCCGTGCCCACGGGAGGACATCTCTCCCTGCAGCAGCTCAGCTTTCACAGCCTCAGCATGGCCTGCAAGTTCTTTTCCCTCAGCAAAGGGTGCACATCCCTGCCTTCAGCACACCTCCAGCAGGGGTGCGCGGGCAGCAGCCCCGGGGCTGTGCGCGCACGGGAACGGGGAGCCGGGCGCTGCTCCGCGCTCGGGCGGGGGCCTCTGCGGGACGGGGGCACCGGGAGCGCCGGGATTTGGGGCTCCCAGGGCTGGCACGGCGCTCCCCGCGCCCCGGCCGGCTCCAGCCGCGATGCAGCGTCTACACGGGGAGATCCCGCCGCCGTTCTTCCGGGCGCGGTTACCGGCAGAGCCCCGGCTCCCCGCGGCCGCCGCAGCGGAGCGGGAGCGGCAGCGGCAGCGCCGGGCTCAGCCCCAGCGCCCGTCCGGGCTGCTGCTGCCGCCCGCGGCGATCCCGATCCCGGCCCCGCTACCCGCACCCGGCCGGCCCGGGGAGAGGCGGCACCGCCCGGAACCCCCAGCCAGCACCGGCAAAACCCAGACCCCACCCCTGGTCCTACCTGAGCGCCTCAGGATTCGGGCAGCACCGGGGCCGGTCCCTGCGCGCTCAGCACAGCGCTCGGACGAGGATCCCGCCGCATCCCAGCACGAGCGTTCCCGAATGGAGCGGGCCGGGACCGGCTGGGCCGCATTGAAAGGGGCCCCGGCCCGCGCAGCCGCACTGGGGCCCCGCGCACCTGAGTCGGGCCGGCCACGCCCCTCAATCCCCGCTCGGCCCCGCCCCTCAATCCCCTCCGGCCCCGCCCCTCAATCCCATCGGCCCCGCCCCTCAATCCCCCGCTCGGCCCCGCCCCTCAATCCCTCCGGCCCCGCCCCTCAATCCCCTCGGCCCCGCCCTCAATCCCCGCTCGTCCCGCCCCTCAATCCCATCCGGCCCCGCCCCTCATCCCCTCCGGCCCCGCCCCTCAATCCCATCCGGCCCCGCCCCTCAATCCCCTCCGGCCCCGCCCCTCAATCCCCGCTCGGCCCCGCCCCTCAATCCCCGCCCGGCCCCGCCCCTCAATCCCCGCCCGGCCCCGCCCCTCAATCCCCCCGGCCCCGCCCCTCAATCCCCTCCGGCCCCGCCCCTCAATCCCCTCCGGCCCCGCCCCTCAATCCCCTCCGGCCCGCCCGCTCCTCCCCGGCGCCCCGTCCTGCCCTCTGCCGGGGCCGAACCGGGGCTGTTCCCGGCTCCGGGTCCCCTCGGAGCCGGCACTGCCCAGCATTCCTCACCGGGGCTGGGGGTTCCAGCACAGCCCCCAGGGCATCCCGCTGCTTCCTCAAGCCCCCTTCGGTGCGATCAGTTTTTGAGGAGGGATACCCAAACCCAGCAGAGCTGGCTTTAACGGATCCGGGGGAGTGTCCCCTCTCCCCATCTCACCCAATTGCCGCTGCCAAAAGCCAGCCTGAGGATCAGCTCCCTATCCCCTCAATCTCTGCAAGGAATCGGATTTCTCAATCCGGCAGGGCAGCAATGCTGTTCTCCTCGCCGGAGATCCGGATTGCAGCGGCGTCCCCGCCGGCGCTGCCCGGATGGAGCGGGGAGCGGGGGGTGTGTGGAATAGAGGGGAGGGTGACGCCGAGTTCGGGCTGCGAGAGCGGCCGCGGCTGCGAGCGTGGGAAGGGCGGCAGTGCTGCCGCCTTGTGGGCACAGCGCGGTACTGCAGCCCCCCCGAGCCGGCGCTCTGGCAGTGCTCGGCAGCGGCTGCAGTACCGCGCTGTGCCCACAAGGCGGCGTTAGCGGCGGGTGCGCAGCCAGGGCTGGGGCGCGGGCAGGGGCGGGGCTGGGGGAGGGTCCCGGGGGGACGGACACGGGAGGGACGGGGTCAGCGCTGGGGATGGCCTCAGGGTCCCTCGGGAGGACGGGATCAGCGCTGGGGATGGCCTCAGGGTCCCTCGGGAGGGACGGGATCAGCGCTGGGGATGGCCTCAGGGTCCCTCCGGAGGCGCTCGGGCACAGGAGATGCCGTGATGTGCAGGTGACACCCTGGGGCCCCCACGTGTCGAGGGACCGGGGCTGGGGTTGTGACGGGCTGGGCTTGTGTGAGAAGTGGATCTTTGGGTGAGTGACAGGCGTGGTGGTGCACCGAGAAATTGGCTAGTTAGCTAAATATTGAATTAACTGCCCAACTAACTAATAACTACTTTCATTAGTACTCCAGAGTAGGCATGTAATGTTCAATCAAGGTAATTATTAGTCACTGCCATCTGGAGTATTAATGAGGGGCCCTACCTGGTATATGAAAAAGGAGAAAAAATATGTATGTCTGGTGCAGCAGTAGAAAATTTCAGGCTCCTGAGGTGTAAATAATTTTATTTAAATAATAACATAAGGTTTTTTGGTGTTTTGGTTTTTTTTTTTACTTGCAAGGAGCCTGAAAATTTGTACTGCTGCTGTTTTTTAAATTGTACAGCTAGAAAGGAAAAGAAAGTTAGAAAAAGGTTAGAGAGAAAAAAAAAGAAAAAGAAAGAGTGAAAAAGAAAAAAAACAGAGTTAGAGACTACTAGAAACAGGGAAATAGAGTCAGACAGAAATAGAGAGAAAAAGAAATCCAGAGAAAAAGAAAAGAAATAGAGAGAAAAAGAAATAGAGTTAATGCTACAGCAAATATGAAAAAGAAAGACAGGAGCCAAGGGGAAGACGTGGGGTATCTTGACTAGGGGCGACTTAACTTTATTGAATGAATGTTTTTATTCACAGCAAAAGACAGCAAGGTGTACAAAGGCAAGTACAGGTACCAATTTAATTACAGATACACTCCATGGACACGCTGCTAAAGGTGAATTTACACACAGAGCCTTTTTTTCCCCACTTTGAATCCACATGGGCCCACCTCTCTCCTCCCAAGTGCAAACAGCTCTTTATGGTCCAGAGACCTCAAATAAATAGAACAATGTGCCAGCCCAGTGAAATGCTACTGCCAGGAATGACCCAGGTAAGGCAAACAGGGGCACTTCCCCTTAGGCATCCCCAAACCCTGAGCAAGCAGGGAGGCTGCCCAGAGCCTGCTGTGACATCCCCAGCTTCCTCTGCCTTAGATGTGTGGGCAGAGAGCTCCTGCTTCCCAGGCTGCCCACCCCTGAGCCCAGGAGCAGGCAGGGGCTGCTGCTCCTCCAGCTGTGCCCCAGTCAGGCATTTCCTGCAGGATCCCACAGCTCTACTTACTGGGCCTGTGATGATGGCTGGGTTCTGCAGCCTGGGCTCTTCCCACTGGGTCATTTTCTTTCTGCAAATAACAAAAGAAATGATCCCATGGCTTCTCTGCTACCACACCGTCAATTTCTCTTGGTTTTTCTCTCCCTAGCACTGCTCAGCTCTGTCAGGGTTAGCAAAGGCTTGTGTCTCCCCACCCTCCCCAGCCCCAACACACTGTTAAGCTGAAAACATCCACTCAAAAACACAGAAGCACCCCAGAACCCAGGGAATCTGCACTGCTTTGATGGCAACGTCTGCAGGAGTGAGTGACACGTTCATTGGAACGTGGGCTGGGATTGGAGACACGGCCTGGTGGGTAAAGGAACCCAAAGTTTTTGGCAATGACACCCCAAGTTACTGTTTGGAAATTCTGCACAGACAGCTGAGCTATCACACTTCTAAATCTGGAGGGAGTAACATTTTTCCTAGACTCTGATTTAATGAGAAGGTGAAGGGGGCAGAACTGTCCTGTTTTGGTGCAAGAGAATCACCCAGCAAGGAGCAGTGGAGATGCTGGCAGTGGCACAGCACAGCCCACTTCTTTCCATCTACAGCTCTGAGGAGCACCAGGAGGATGACAGGAAAGCTTCTACAGGACCATGCTGGGACTGCCCTTCCCTGCCTCCAGACAGCTGCTCCTCCCAGGATCCTGAACACGGGATCACAACAAAACAACGGGGTTGCAACCAGAAGACAACGCTCCAGACCCACCCGGGTGCCACCTGCAATGGCAAGGTGCTGGTCACCCTGGGCTGCCACCCTCTGCTGCTACAGACACTCCTCTGGGTCAGGACTGGGCAGCAGCAGTCAGACTGCATTTTCCTTGTTCCTACAACTGGAAAAGCCCTCTAAGTTTGAGCACCCCAAGCTGCTTTAAGGGGGACTGGGATCTGAAAGGTGTCATTCAGCAAATGTTACCTGGAGAAAATTCTGAAGGACTGCAAGCACATTGCAAGACATTTGATCTATTAGTTAATTTAACAGTAAAATACTACTTTATTTCCCTTCACACATTAAAGTGATTTATCCCTTGTGGAAAAGCTGAGGAGGGCTGCCAGCCTGAGACCCCAGAGCTGCTGCCAAGGTGGGGCACCCAGCACAGCCCTTTGCCTTTCCAACCCCTCCACTGGAATCCCCTTCTACAGAGTTCTTGGTCACCTTGACACCAGCAGCCACAAATCACAGCGCCAGTTCTGTGTGAAATCACAGGTAACACAGCTGGAAATGACTGACAGTGGGTCAGCTCTTGGCCCTCTCTACCTCAGAGTGCGCAGCGACACCAACAAATCTCAGTCTGAGTTTCTTCTCAGAGTCTTACAGGGACTTCACGTCAAAAATGCTGTTCCAGGGCTACAAGGGTCTGGCATGAACCACTCCACCTGGAACTGCAGCTCAGGATTCTCTGCCTGATCCCAAGTGCACATGGATAACAAATTCATTCTTTTTGAAGAGTATTTTCAAAAGCCTCAACACTTCAAAAATTTCAGAACTTTCAGTCTTCCCACCACTACAGTTCTCTGTCACAAACCAGGCTCTCAGGCCTTTGAGGATTCCCTCTCCTGCCTTTCCAAGGGCCCCACTATTTCCCTGAAGTTGGGACCCCCTGCCACACAGAGAACTCTCAGAGCCAGACATTCCCAATGCTGATGGCATCACAAGGGTTACTCCAGCTGGGATTTGGGCACTCCTGTCAATACATCACAGAGTGAAATAACTCTTGTCCAGGTGAGGGTACTTTTCATGCCCTTTCCAACCAAAACTCTACTAATAATTGCCATTCTGAGTTACACTTTGCCATTCTCCTTGCACAGCCTCTCCCTGCACACTGCAGGGGCCATTTGCCAGGCTCACTGTGACTTCCCATCCCATCCCAGTGAGCCCCTCTCCCCTCTCCTGCCCTGCTGCTTCCTGCTGAACTAAGGAGTTCTCCTCCCTAACTCCCTGTGCGTGTCACTGATGCAGATGGTGAATAGCACCGTGTGCTGCTGGATGTGGACAGACTTTGAGGGGAACCCACTGATGGTATCCATGCCCCTTGTGCGTGAATCACTGCCAGCTGCCCAGAAAATGGCTGCAGAAGGGCTGTTTTCCCTCCTGATCCCGTCCAACACGTGGCTGGTAGGTGCCTGGGAGCTGCCAGGAAGGCAGCAGTGTGTGTGTGCTGCAGGGAGCAGTGTGTCCATGGGGTGAGGTGACAGGGCAGCTGGGGCACACAGAGCCGGGGAAGGGCTCAGGGGCACCCCACAGAGCCGGGGAAGGGCTCAGGGGCGTGCCAGAATTGTTTTCCCAGGGGCCTTTGGCCCTCTGCTGTGAGACAGTTGGGCTGTACTAAAATGGCATTGCCATACGAGGTGGAGGTGCCACTCTTTGTGGTGCATTGTCCCACCCATGTTGTGTTTGTTTCTACAGGGGTATCAGAGCACTTATTAAAGGGAAATGGGGCACACTGAGTAATTCAAGATAAACACACAGTAGCATTGTCACAGGAACTTCACCCTGTGCCTTGGATTTTGCCTATTTAGGTATCCTTAACGCAGCAGGACTAAATCAAATTGATAAATGCATATCTTTGTAGCCTGCAGTGCTCAAGGCTTCCCTCCCTATTCCTGCTCCTCCTGCACCCCTCACCACGCTTCCTAACTAGTGAAATTAAGTTCTGGTGAAAGTTTTGGAAAAAGAAGTGTAGAAACAAGTGCTTACTTGTTACAAGCTCTACTATGAGTCTTCCCCAGCTAGGAGCTGCACAGAAGTGAGACGGGGCAATGACATCAGGGAACAGCTGTAGAGTTAAAGGCAGAAAGAAAAGACTTACCAGCAAAGGGCAGGAAAGGGGAAAGGTTTCAGAAAAGATTTCTGTGGTCTAATTAATGATCATTTCTGATTCTCCTGTGAGAAGAACACAAACTCACAGCCAGTCAGGCCTCACAGTCCCTGTAGTGAGAGCTCAGCACACATCCACAGAGGCAAGTCCAGCACCTGAAAAAAAAAAAAAAAAAAAGAATCAGAAGAAAAAGGTGACAGGGCAGCACAAAGATTGTTCTCTGTGCAGGCCCAGACTCGGGGCTCGCTCTCAGCTTTGCTAGTTCCCGTGAATTATCCCACAGCCCCCAATTCCCTGCTCAGTTCCTGCTGCCATACCCTCACAGTGCCTCACGGAGGGTGGATATTCCCGTGCAGAGCTGCCGCTTGAACGCCAGCTGTGCCAGGAACGGGCAGAGCGTCCAAGGAAGCTCAGCAGCATCGGGACAGGGACAGGCATCTGCTCCAAACAACTGGCTATCTAAAGCCCTCATCCCCCAGCCCCACCCATGTCCCTGGGGGCAGCTGACAGAGCTGCCTGGAGTCCAGCTGATTTAGCCCCCCTGAGCCGGGGCTCCAGGTGATATTTTCAAGCAGGAGAAGGCAGGGCCGGGGGCGCTCCCAGTCCCGTGCCAAGGCAGCTCCCCGTGCCCACGGGAGGACATCTCTCCCTGCAGCAGCTCAGATCCTTTCACAGCCTCAGCAAGTTCTTTTCCCTCAGCAAAGGGTGCACATCCCTGCCTTCAGCACACCTCCAGCAGGGGTGCGCGGGCAGCAGCCCCGGGGCTGTGCGCGCACGGGAACGGGGAGCCGAGGCGCTGCTCCGCGCTCGGGGCTGCGGGGCCTCTGCGGGACGGGGGCACCGGGAGCGCCGGGATTTGGGGCTCCCAGGGCTGGCACGGCGCTCCCCGCGCCCCGGCCGGCTCCAGCCGCGATGCAGCGTCTACACGGGGAGATCCCGCCGCCGTTCTTCCGGGCGCGGTTACCGGCAGAGCCCCGGCTCCCCGCGGCCGCCGCAGCGGAGCGGGGAGCGGCAGCGGCAGCGCCGGGCTAAGCCCCAGCGCCCGTCCGGGACGGCTGCTGCTGCCGCCCGCGGCGATCCCGATCCCGGCCCCGCTACCCGCACCCGGCCGGCCCGGGGAGAGGCGGCACCGCCCGGAACCCCCAGCCAGCACCGGCAAAACCCAGACCCCACCCCTGGTCCTACCTGAGCGCCTCAGGATTCGGGCAGCACCGGGGCCGGTCCCTGCGTCGCGCTCAGCACAGCGCTCGGACGAGGATCCCGCCGCATCCCAGCACGAGCGTTCCCGAATGGAGCGGGCCGGGACCGGCTGGGCCGCATTGAAAGGGGCCCCGGCCCGCGCAGCCGCACTGGGGCCCCGCGCACCTGAGTCGGGCCCGGCCACGCCCCTCAATCCCCGCTCGGCCCCGCCCCTCAATCCCCGCCGGCCCCGCCCCTCAATCCCATCCGGCCCCGCCCCTCAATCCCCTCCGGCCCCGCCCCTCAATCCCCTCCGGCCCCGCCCCTCAATCCCCGCCCGGCCCCGCCCGCTCCCTCCCCGGCGCCCCGTCCTGCCCGGGCCCGGGCCCGGGGCCGAACCGGGGCTGTTCCCGGCTCCGGGTCCCCTCGGAGCCGGCACTGCCCAGCATTCCTCACCGGGGCTGGGGGTTCCAGCACAGCCCCCAGGGCATCCCGCTGCTTCCTCAAGCCCCCTTCGGTGCGATCAGTTTTTGAGGAGAGATACCCAAACCCAGCAGAGCTGGCTTTAACGGATCCGGGGGAGTGTCCCCTCTCCCCATCTCACCCAATTGCCGCTGCCAAAAGCCAGCCTGAGGATCAGCTCCCTATCCCCTCAATCTCTGCAAGGAATCGGATTTCTCAATCCGGCAGGGCAGCAATGCTGTTCTCCTCGCCGGAGATCCGGATTGCAGCGGCGTCCCCGCCGGCGCTGCCCGGATGGAGCGGGGAGCGGGGGGTGTGTGTGAATAGAGGGGAGGGTGACGCCGAGTTCGGGCTGCGAGCGTGGGAAGGGCGGCAGTGCTGCCGCCTTGTGGGCACAGCGCGGTACTGCACCCTGCCCTTGTCAAGATGTCGGAAGCCACCACGTGCCGGGACCCTGCCATGTGGGACTGCGGCCACGCTCCCACTAGTCAGGATGATTTTTGTTTCACTAGTCAGGATGAACATACCTGTGATGCAAGCTGGAGCCTTTGTGCATCTGTACTCAGTTCAGTTTGCTCCCTATGACGCAGGCAAGAGACTGTCATTCTGCAGTTATCACAATTATCATTTGTTTACACCAAACCCTGAAAAATCTCTATGGTGCTATACGATGGTGATACAAAACCAAAAGGCTGACTGCAAATTCGCATGCAGGTTAGACACACTTTTTAGAGTTGGTGCTGGTCTGCTTGCCAATAACTTTGGTTTAAAATAAAGTTGAGCCTGTTAATAATGCTAGACCAGCGATCAGGAGAATTTGATGTCATTACCAGTTCCAATATTAGCCCAAGAAGCAAACCTATAGAAGTCATTTTAAACCTTGGTACTCTCTTTCTAGTCCATTTTTACCAGTCTAAAATGTAAATTGAAGATTATTTTTAACTCCAAGACAAGGATGTGTCTGTGGAGTTAAACCTGATAAACACAGTAGATTAAGATATGGGTGTGCAAGTGAAGCATATGTAATAAAATTGCACCAAACATCTAGAGAAAAATGCCCATTTGAATTTGGGAATTCCAAGACTAATTGACTGAGACATGTCTTAGTGTATGTATATTAACTTTTTTCTTTCCTGAAAACAACAATAATAATAAAAACGTCCCATTACTGTTGTTTGGGCAAAGATTCCTGCACGCTGGGAATCCTTTGAATACATTGATC